>NC_058410.1:14228878-14257291 GCF_002201575.2 Neomonachus schauinslandi | reverse complement strand
TCATCTAAAACTAATGATGTAATGTATGGGGATTAACATAAGAATAAGAAAAAAAATTAAAAAAAAAAAAAAAAGAAAGTTACTTTTCTTACCAAGTGAGGACACAGCAAAAAGGTGCCATCTTTGAACCAGGAAATGGGCTCTCACCAGACATCAAATCTGCTGGCAGCTTGATCTTGGACTTTCCAACCTCCAGAACTATGGGAAATAAATTCCTTGTTTATATGCTAAAAAAAAAAAAAAAAAAAAAAAAATCACAAAGAAATCCATAGTATTTACAATGATAACTGTAACAACCAAAATATTATATATCTACTAAGTCGAATACTATGTAGAATCACAAGATTAAAGACTTTGTAGTAACTTGGAAAACTGTTTGTGGTATAATATTAAAAGTACTATAAAATTAAAATTATATGCAAGATAATTATTAAGTTTAATATCACATAATATTTGAGTCTCATGAGGTAGGACAAATAATATTTTTTCTCCAATTTACTTATTATTAGAATCATTATTGTTCATTCACTTCAGGATTACCCCCTCTTAATTTTTTCCATTCACCAATAACTTGAAATTATTTTTTTAAGTTATAATGGAGTTTTCAAATTTTATTTTCCACTATTTTCTAATCTCTTTAGGTTAAATTGAACATATTTGCAATGGAAATTACTCTTAATTTTTAGCGTTTACAAAATATTACATCTTAACTTGCTAGCAGAATCTTGAGATTCTTTTCTGAATATGTGTATTCACCATTATCTTAATATTTTTTAATGCTTGTATTGCATAATTTCCCCCATGAAAATTACACAAGTTATGTAATCATAAATGAACCTATCCTTACCCTTCTGTATTTTCTGATTGAGCAAAAAATAACTCTAGATCCTTTCTACTTGTTGAACTTCTGACCCCTACTAAACAGGAGTAGGAATTGGAGAAAGGATTATGGGTCCACACTGAGAGAGCCTGGAAACAGACACATTATTATAGCAGAAATGTTTGCCATGAATCTGAACAGGCAGGGTGTAAAGCTGAAAGTTTTAAATAATGGAGTGCTGAATATTTTGCTACTTATTTCTTTGAATAATTCAGCTTTTTTAAAACCTAAGAACAAAGCAATACATAGCAAAACCGTATCAAAGAAGGAAGCCACTGTATGATATGTTTCAAAAAAATAAAAGGAAAATAAAGGAACCCCTGAATTATTTAATCAATCATGAATATAAGAAAACAACAAGGAGAACAGTCTTAATTAGAGGCTAACTTGGCCCTGGCACAGAGCACCACTGAAAAACCAGAATTTTAATTCATTAGAGGAAAACATTATACACTGATTTGTCATACAAATTCAAGATTTCATTACAGCCAAGAGAAAACTGAATTTCTGATTGCTTTTAGAGCTGCTGCCAAGTGAATTAGATCTATGAAATTGAAGATAAAAAATACCTTTGCTTTAGTTTTAACTTTTTTATTAATAAAAAGCTTACATCGTGACCATGAACACACTGAATCAACACATTATACATTTCAGTATTTTTTTCTAAGTATTTAAATGCTTAAAAGATTGTATCATGTGAAATCTGGAAGTACCAATTGAATAAAGTTTTAGAGTTTGGCACTTCTTTCCCTGTCATCTGGCTTGCATTGTTCTGTTAAGAAACCATCCATTGATTTGTTGTTATTCCTTTGAAGATAATCTGTTCTTTCCCTTTTGTTTTTCTCACACTCCTACCTCTTCTTTGATTTCTTAAAAATATATTAAACTTTTCTATATTATGTTCTTGATCAGATGAACCAATATCTGAAGCCTTATTCTTCAATGTTTTATTTCTGGAGTTTCTCACTCGTATTGCCTTGTGATTTTGTCTTTTTTTTTTTTCCTATGAGATGTTACTTACTGGAATTTCCTATGTGAAAACAGGCTTGGAATGATGTAGGGTTCCTTCTGAGAGGATTTTCATTTGCTTTTGGCTGACTTACTGGAGCAGTAAGTGGGGACCACTTTAAATGTTTGGATCTCCCCTGTGCTGTGGATTCAGGCTGCAAGCCTCCATAAGAGTTGACTTCTCATCATACCCAGGGGTGAGAAAGCACTGCTCTCTTTCAGATCCCTTCTCTATAGTGGGTCTATTTCTTGCCCATCCTATGCAATATGTGTAGAACTCGGAGTTCAAGAATTTTTTTTTATTTTTCTGCTTATTATCCCTATAGTTTCACAAGTTTTAGTTCTCTTTGGTCTTTATCTCCTGACCTTTCTGTCCCTAAGCCCATGAAATCCAAAGTTCATGCTAACCCAGGATAGCAAATGTCCTCAAGGCAAGAGCTTGAGCTTACCAAGAGCTGTTTCATTCACCTCTCCAACTTTCCTTATTCCCTTACTTTTTGTCCTTTAAAGATTTATCTTTCTTTTTTTAGCCCATCAGTGTATTTAAGAGATCTTTAAATTTTTTCATCCAGGAATTTAAGTTTTCTTTTTTATTTCTTGCAGTGCGAGAGTTATGAAATATATAGTATAACTAAACTGTTAGAAATAGAAATATGACTTAAATTTCTTGACCTCTTTAACTATAAACATTTATATATCTAATAAACTTGGATAATCTCTCACACAACTATTTCATATTATCACCTGAATCTGTACACCTTCTGAAAATTTAAATTCTAAATGCCATTCTCTTAGTGCAAACTTCCTATCCTTCCATTTCTCCTTGACTTCAATATCATAGACATTCACTGCCTATCAATTTTTCTGTTTCCCTGTAGTCTCCAAATCGTTTCCTATTTCATACCTTCCTTCCTCAAGTGGACCTGTACTGAATCACTCAAACATTCTCTGATCAACAAACTCATGTCTCTGAATTCCTTCTTACTTTGTCTATGGTACAGACTCAATCTCTGGACCAGTTGTGTTGTTCATCAGCTCTGCTTCCATGCTCAGACTGATGAAAATGATGGGGAAACACAATGAGCTTGTGCACATGGAATATCATGGTTTCCAACCATAGGCTCAAACTGAATAACTTTCTAACACCTTTCACATAGTCCTCAATGACTAATCATATCTATATAACCATTCTCCAGCCACGTAGCCTACTTCTACTCTTGTTCTTCTCAGCAGATAATTTAACCTCATATTTTGAGGGAAAATGTCCTCAACTTCCACCTCTTCTCACTGAACATATTTAATGCCACAACCATCATTCTCAGCAGGAGAGATGTTCTTCCTGTTCATAGTTAAATCTCTCTATCTGTGCGGGTGGTCCCCTTGCCTCCCATTTCCTCAGAAGCATTCCTATGTTATTCCATGAATTATTAACACACACTCTCTCTGTACTCGATCTGACTATATTTATATAAGTTTCTTCAAGACCGTATGCCCGTAAAAATGTTTCTTCTCTCCACATTCTCCTCATACCTAACTATATTTTGTATTCCTCTCCTCCTTTCACCCCAGAACAAAGCAATATCTTCATCTCCTCATTTCCCCATTCACTCTTCTACCCTCTTCAAGCTGGCTATCTTCAGAAGCCCACACTGAGATATCTTGTGGTATAAGTTCACAGACAAACAACTATTTTAAAAATCCAATGGATTCTTTTCAATCAAACCTCCTTGTATTTGAAGATTGGCATTCCTTTCTCTTGATTTCATATATTTCCTCTCTCTTAAAACTTCCATAGTTTACTTTATTGGCTTCTAACTACCCCTTAAATTTTGATTTTCTTCAGAGTTTCATCTTGTACTCTTCCATTTTAGTTTTATATACTCTCTCTGTTTGATGTCATCAACTCCATGATTCCCAAATTTAATTTTTTGGTCTACACCTTTCTATAGAGTTTCAGATCCATATATTTAATGTCTTCCCTGGCATCTCCACCTGTATATCTTATATTCACTTCAAACCCAACAGCATACTTTAAGTATCCAGAAAAAAAGATGAAGAATAGATGCATTACTATGAATGAATTAAATGGTGAATATTTGGGGTTCTAGGCCATGTTACACTCTGACATCCTTGCCTTCTTAAGGTGAAATCATCCAATGTGACTCATGCTCATGTACCAAGAGATAACATCTAAGGCAATATACTCCTCACTGTCTGGACTCTTACAAGTGCTTTTAAATGAACTCAGATAAGAAACATTGCCATTAATTGGTAAGGGCTGTATGCTAGCCAGGCATGAACACTAAGCAGATCTCTCAGCAAAGGGATGGATGATATCAGCCTTTTCGTGACAATATTACCAATGGTTCACTCAAATCATGTCTAGATTCATTATCTCTCCCTGTTACTATTTAATTGCAGGAGTAGATTACTTGATAAATAACACTTCATAAAAATGAGTTTCACAGAATCCCATAAAAGTCTTCCAAATTAAAATTTGACTTTTATATTAGGTCCTTTAAAAACAAATATCCATATTTGACCCTTGTTTTCAAGGAAATTGTACAATGATTTTATAAATTGATTCCCAAATAGAATAAATGTGCTCTCTAACACACAATAAAACTCTTACCTTAAAATACTATTATTTTTGTAAAAATTCTTATATATCCAAGATTTTACTTCTCTCTTTTTTTTATTCTTATGTTAATCCCCATACATTACATCATTAGTTTTAGATGAAGTGTTCCATGATTCATTGTTTGTGCATAACACCCAGTGCTCCATGCAGAATGTGCCCTCCTCAATACCCACCACCAGGCTAACCCATCCTCCCACCCCCCTCCCCTCTAGAACCCTGTTTGTTTTTCAGAGTCCATCGTCTCTCATGGTTCGTCTATCCCTCCGATTTCCCCCGCTTCATTCTTCCCCTCCTGCTACCTTCTTCTTCTTCTTTTTTTTTTTTTCTTAACATATATTGCATTATTTGTTTCAGAGGTACAGATCTGAGATTCAACAGTCTTGCACAATTCACAGCGCTTACCAGAGCACCTACCCTCCCCAGTGTCTATCACCCAGTCACCCCATCCTTCCCACCCCACCCCCCACTCCAGCAACCCTCAGTTTGTTTCCTGAGATTAAGAATTCCTCATATCAGTGAGGTCATATGATACATGTCTTTCTCTGTTTGACTTATTTCACTCAACATAATACCCTCCAGTTCCATCCACGTCGTTGCAAATGGCAAGATCTCATTCCTTTTGATGGCTGCATAATATTCCATTGTATATATATACCACATCTTCTTTATCCATTCATCTGTTGATTATATCCAAGATTTTTCAAGAGACTAATGGAAAGGTATCTCATAGCAGCAGTACTTAAAATGGTGATAACAGAATAGAAGGACTGAATAAAGTTCAAAAAGTAAGCCAAATATACACAAACTAAATATGTCATGAAGGTGATACTTCAAATCAGTAGGCAGAGTATTTAATAAATTACTTTTCAGTCCCTACCTCATACCATACAGAAAAATAATTGTCAGGAGGATTAAAGAATCAATGGGAAAATAAAACATAAATAGGAAATCAATTCTCACAAATTTTAAATAACAACTAGAAGAAAACACAAATCATATACTGTTACCCATTTTGCTAAGAGTTTTTATTAATTGCATGGGGCTTAGTACTGAAATTCCAAGTTTCATAATGTCTGTCATGTTCACCATCCCTTTCTAAAGGATGTGCACCTCCATTTTTCTTGTACATAACATGCCATGTTGGAACAATCTGATCTTGCCCCTTAGTCCCATAACTGATGTTCCATGAAAGATTGTAAAATCCAAATCTCAATTATAAACTAGACCAATGGTCTTTGAGGTGAAGTAACATGAGAGCTTTGCTCAACAGAATGACAATGATTGAATAATCCAATGAGATATTGAGAGTTTTTGGCTCAAGACACAGAGAGAAGGACAAAACCCAGATACTGTGGCAGTAGAAGTCAGGGTTAAGAAAAAAAGCCACGTGTAAGTAGAAGTTATTGGCAAGCAGCACTTTAAAGTAAACAGAAACCAAAGATACAGAAAGATAAAGAGAAAGAAAATACTCACGATGTGAAAAATCAAGAGAGAAAAATACTAGGAATAGCAAAGTGCTCCTAAGAGTCAACAAGAATATGTAAAGAAATGGCACAGGAAAATGGCTGAAAAAAAATTCAGACAGCACCAACTCACATTTCCCACACCTGTCAGATACTATCAAGGACATTGGGAATTGACAATATTGGTCCACTTTTATGAGAAGTAAACTGATATAGTCACTTTGAATAATAATCTGAAGGCCCGAGTAAAATCAAGTATTCATACACTTTACATCCTAGGTTCAAGGAGAGATAGACAGGCAGGGGAATGTTCATAGGAGCAATGACTGTGACATGAAGGAATTAGAGGTAACCTATGTGTCCAGGGGAATGGAGAAGTAAATATGATATATGAATACAATGAAAACAATGCAGCCTGAACTAATAAGCTAATCCAAAAATAGTAACATGAATAGATCTTAGAATCATAAGGTTAAGTAAAAAGTAAAATTAGAAAGATAACTCATTTATATATCTGGAGTGCTTCTATGTGTGAGGCACTGTTTTAGGTACTGAGGACAAGTCAGGAAACAAAATATCAAGTTACTCAGAAAGATTATATTCTAAAGATGAGAACTATAACAACTATACCTATTTATCCTTCAGACCCTCCATGAAACAACACTATGTATTTCAGGGATATACAATATCTAATTAAATAAAAACACATGGAAGGTGGAAATTTTCCCTTTTTCCTGCCTTAGAAACTGGGGGAAAGATCTTGTGTTGAAATGATAGAGCTCAGATCTCTATCGGGAGTAAAGTTTACCAGTAGGCAAAGCTCCACACCAGTGCTTCTCCTGATGTAAGACCACAAACTTTTCCCCAATCTATCACAGAACATACTTCTGTAATACAAAATAACAATTATAATTTTACTATAATAAAATTATAATAAAGATGCAATTATTATTTACCATGTAACAAGTATGGGCTAGGTGCTTTTCTAAAGATAATTTTTTAAAAAACATCCAAAATACACTCCCATATTTTTTATTATTAGACTCAACAAATATAAAAGTATCCTCTCAAATTTCTGTAAAGTTTCTAAAAGTGTACTGTTATATCATGAAATTATCTTGCAGTCAGCACGTAAAAAGCAGCTCACAGACCAGCAGGTGCCAAGTCCGTTTTCTAGTAACTTCTCCTTGGTGGTGATATGAGTCATTACAGGGCGTACTTTAACATTATCATATTCAGTGGGATGTTTTGGTAAAGTCACAGAATTCCAAGCCACCCAACTGATGGCTTCACCTTCCCTCATTATAAGATGAAAAATGGGCCCGGTCTTCTGTTCTCATAAATTTTGTCAGTTATTTGTTTGACAGGTTTCAACAAAATAAAAAAGGGGCCACGCACATTAATTTTCTTTTTTATGTTTGGAACTGGCAAGAGCAGGTAGGTGGGCAGTTGTCAGAACTATTTGTATGTAGCTCTTTCAGCTTTGCCTCTCCTTTTTTAAATTCAACTCTTTGTTCCATTAAACTTACACAAGGAGGCTACAGGGGTGAGGACAGAATTGGCTAGAATCCTAGCTCACATATTTTCCATGAAATCTTGGCAAGTTATTCTCAGCCTCCATTTTTTTTCTACTCTGAAATCATGATAATAATGCCTTCATGGTGGTGGTGTAAAGATCAAATGGTAAGTGGTATAGAAAGCACCTCACACCACACCTGCTACATGGTCAAAAGATTCAACAAATGTTAATTTTCCCATCATCAGTGCAATCTAGGATAATTTTCAAGATAGAGCTCAAACTTAAAAGTTATCCAGATTTTTCCTTACAGAAAATAGAACTGTCTTATGTTTGCTAAAAAACAATCTTAAATTATATTGCATTAGAAAGAAGTCTTGATGATACAATCCAGACTTCAGGAGGGACTATTTCTTTCAATATCACAAAATCCTTTTGCTCTCTTCCCCATTCGTTTTGAGTAAATTAGTAAGACTGTTTTATTGGGAAGAGTTAAGAGGATAAAACATCAATGTGTCTGAAAGGGGATTAGAATGAATAGAAGTTTTAGGATCATCTTGTTAATAAGCTCCGTTAGAATATAGGTGAATTAGAATTCATCCGAAAATGAATTGTGAGTCACAGTTGCAGCTACAACTAGATAAGCAAGTAACTGTTAAAACAATTTATAGTTCAGAAGCAAGAAGATTTATAAAGTATAACGTAGGTAATAGCAAATAAAAACCCAGTAGAGAAGGGGGTAGTTGACAGTTCATTAAAGATCAAATCCAAATGTCTAATAAACTTGAAAAAACTCTCAAACAAACTGAAAGTCACAGAAATGCAATATTACAAGGTATATTTTCTACCGATTAGACTATTAAGAAAACTTTACAAGAACCTTACTGTTGACAAGCACCAGGGGAAGAGTGTTCTAATGCATTACTGTTACATGATATATAATGGCTTTAAGGGCAATAATATGCAGCCATCTATTAAATTAAAAATACCGTGTCCTTTGATCCAATGGTCCACTTGGAAATCTATCCCATAGAAATCAAAGCACCAGTATAAAACATTGCCCATATGGAAAAACACAAGGGAATGAATGGACACATTATTGGACTCCCATGCCATTAAACATTATATATTCTTTTATTATGCACCTATTAAAAAGAATAAATCATGCCACTTAGATAGGTTGCCATTGGCAGTTATGCAGATGAGTGTGTAAAAGCTCATCCCATTTTAAAAAAGAAAACATGGAGAAAGTATGGATTGATATGTACTAGGTTGTCAGTATGAGTTACCTGCCTCTGCCTCTCCCCTCCTTATCTTCTCTAGGAGAGAACTGAAAGCAACCTAAAGATAAAATATAAATACACAATTGTCGCCTTAGAAAAAAATAACAGGAGTTTGGGTTGAGCGTTATGAAAGCAACGATAAATGAAAACAGTAAAGTCAATGCTTCAAAATTACTGAGGAAGATTTGAAAGAAGCATTTAAAAATGAAATAGGTTTAATTAATATGATAGCTATTTTTAAAACTGTAGAAGTATGGAAAATGTTTATCATGTGGTGTCAAATGAAAGGAAAAACGGGCAAATTGTATGTGCATTATAGATGCATGTGGATAAACCAGCACAGAAATAAACAGAAATAGGAATAAGTATAGCATAATGTGGAATTTTGGGTAATTGCTTTACCTACCCATAAAACTCAAAAAACAACACTCAAAACCCTTTTTAGAAACTTAAAAACAACTCTCTTAATATTGTTGTTAAATTATATTAAAAATTTTTAAATAGGTCAAAATTCAGTTTTAAGACAGGGTACAGTGCTACTTCTGACAGGGAATAATTTACAATATCAAAAACCATTGGCTTTTTTATCAGTATTAAAAGCATGTAAAGAATTACTCGCCCACTTTCTTACCATAGCTTTACATTAGAAAATAGGGATATATCTGATGAGTCTATACAACCCGTATAGCAACTAGGGAATATTTTTGCACTAAGGTAAATAGATCTTTTAAAGTTGGAGGGATTTCTAACTAAATATACAGTATGTTCAGGTTATAGAAGTAAAAACAAAAGGTCTGCGTGACATTTGCAGATACTAAAAATGATACTTCCATACAAACACAATTTTCCCACTGGAGATTGAAGCCTTGCTACTAAGAAAAGCACATTGCTTTCAGAATTCCCTTCTGAACTCTAGGCAAAGGTCTATGATTAGTCTGCGTCCTCCAAAATCAGGTAAGTCACTGAATTTAAGGTAATCCAAGATTGCAAATCATGGGTCCCCACATTATCAGAGATCATGGGAAAACTTAACACTTAGGAAAAAACGAGGGCATCTGTAATATTGAAGAAGTCTTTAACTTATAATTACGCTTACTCTTTCATTTTATTAATGATCTTAATTTTAAAAAATCAATTTTGCCTCCCCTCCACCTTCCTCATGCATCTTCGGTTGTAACCAGATTGTCCTACTCTCTGTTAACCCAAACGAGACCATCAAATCCAACATCCACACCTTTTTCACACAGTTTTTTTTCCCCCTCCCATTTCTGCAACTATAACAATTCCAGCCATTCTACAAAGCCCACGTTAAACTACAGTGCCTCTCGGAGGCACCCCAGGGATCATTCTCCTCTCAGCTGTTTTAATCCTCAGTGCAGAATCATTAATACACCACTGCTCTGTACTACCAGTTACCTTTCGATGTTCCCACAGCTTTCTGCAAATTCTCCCAAGGGTGGGAATCATAACTTTCCCTTCTTTGTAGCCCCAAAGCACTAAGAACTATGCTTTATTCTACCATTATTAAAGGAATAATTTGCAGAAACATTTTAACTTAGTGTGCAAGCATATATGAGAAACAAAAAGATAGATTTGGGGAGTATTTCGATACAGTAATTTTGTAAATAGAGGTTTTGAGGTTTTCACAACTTGAAGGGTAGTCCAATGTAAAAATCTAGTTCCTTAAATCCAAAAGTAAAAGATAAACCAAGGTTCACTAAAAAGTGCTTTTCTTAGTTTAAAATTTGTTCTTAAATGTACCTTGTACCACCAGTCAAAACTATGGACCATACATAGGGGCTTTTACTTGTTGAAGAATACTTTGCTGACTTTCTTTTATTTATTTTTATTTATTTTTTTGTTGACTTTCTTTTTTAAAAAAATTACCTAAAAATAAGTAGTCCTCATTCTTCACTCTTCATGGAGTTGTCTGTAATTGTGTGTACATTTAGTTGCCTTTTATCCCCACTTGGGTTTCTCCTTTCTGATTTCAGTGGTATTAATCAAAAGCATTGTGCCAGGTGGCTGTATATTCTCTTGGATAAACAAAAAGGATGCTGGACTTGTACAATTGTGTGCCTCTGATCACATACATCTTTAAATAAATGTGAGAGGCATGGCTTTGTAAAGAGCCTTTGAATTTCCTGACTTCAAGTCTCACTTCTAATCATTCAGGCAATTGGAATTCTCTTTCTGGTCATTTCAGAGACTATTATAAGCTGTTACTATCTACCTGCTTTTCAGGTTTAAAGCATTTGATGTTTTCCCCTTTATCTTTGAAAGAAGGCAAACATCTCTATTATTACAACCTGCCTCCACACAGCATGATGGGGATGGCCATTTTTTCTTCAGGGAGTATTGCATTGTCATTTGATCTCCCCAAGATGTGGGATGTGATGTTTGTAATCTGAACTTCCAGGAGCCAGAAAATACAATTAAATAATTCTGATGAAGCCAGCCACAAAGATCTGGGCTATGACATTTACTCCCTCATTTAATTACATAGCACAAAGAACATTAATAGAATAGGTTGAGATTTCAATCATACAAACATGTAGATACGGAAAATATCTGCACATTCTCCTGCAGGTGCCATCTTCATTTTTGCCTATTTCTTTGCTTTTGTCATTTCTCTACTGTTAACCTAGAAATGTCTTCCTAAATCTTTTCCATTATCTGAATTGTAGACATATTTATTTATTTTCTGAACTCACTAACCCACAAGAGAACACTTGATTGTTGACTGTTCTTTTCTCGAAACGTGTCCTCTATTTCCAGATAGTTGCTAAGCATCTGAAGGGTAGAGACCATGAAATAGCAGTCCACAACTCTATCTCTCTAATAAACATACAGAGAAACTGAGGTCCAGAAAACTTAAATTTGTTCACTCATGTATTCAGTAAATGTTGGTGCATTTACTCTGTGCTTGGATCTGTGCTAAATGCTGGGTATAGAATGCACGATGATAACTAACAGTGTTCCTGTTCTCATGGACTTAAGCCTGGTGGAGGGACTCAGCCATTAATCAATGATGCCATTAATCAAATGATTAGTTAAGATGTGAAATTTGTAATTGTGATAAGCATCTTGAGGTGATGTCTATGGTGGTATAAAAGGATATAATGAGAACAATCATTCCATAGGTTCTACCATCAGCTCAAATAACATGTAAATTATATACCAGACATTCTATTTCACAGAATAATCTCTTAGACTATCTACCACACTGTGCATGTTAAATTCTTCCTAATGAGTTGATTGACTACTGTTCAGGTGGTCTAGGGTTGATGATAAGAGTGATCTATAAATCTGAAGACTGAGATTATTCTTCACTTTAGTCATGATTTCATATGACTGATTTTCTGCTCTCCTGAAACAGTTTTGAGAGAAACATGTAGAAATCATTGTATGTATTGAATATTGCCAGCATAGCACAGACTGATCAATCAGTCTTAATAGTTTCTGTGTTCTGTGACTAGGTTCTCACCAATGGGACTTATGAGTCAGCCAAAACACGTTAACCATTGTCTAGTGCTTGAAATTCCAATTCAACATCACAACTACATGGCTATCTAGAGGATACTGGAATACCTCTAGGGTTGAAAAGAGTCCTCTTAAGGCAGCATATTCCATATTCTGCAAGTCCTTTAGAGTGATGTTTGACTGATTACTAGTGATTTTAGTGCATGAAGGACACTATATATTAAATTTAGAGAGTTAAGACTCTGTATTAGATGTCTTGAGAGTTAAGACTCTGTATTAGCACCATATTCTGATACACTGAGATACAGCACAACAGTAGGCAAATGGTGATACAAAATACATATGCACACATGTCTATTCCTGGTGGAGACAAGATTTTTCAGGTTTCTGACTTTAACCTTGTAAGTGATTGTGTACTTTTCACAGAAAAGAAAAAAAAAAACAAAGCAAAACTAAAACTTGCTGTGTGTATTAAAACATTGATTTAAAAATACTTAGAAATAGCTACCAAACACCTGTAAGCATCTGTGCGTATCCCAGCAGTTCTTTTTGGTCTGGAAAATGTTCAAGTGGAAAGCTACTGCTCTCTTTCATAAGTAACAGCAATTTGTGACAATCATGGAATATGCTGGGCATCATCAACTGCATTGTTATCTGCTGCAGTACAATTTAATTAGCAAGCCTTAGTTGATTAATGGCCAGTCCCTGCTAACTTAACTGCCCTGTTCCAGTTTGAGGACTAAATTTTATCTTATCAAGTTAATATATTCGAGAGGCTACCTAAACATTCTCAGGTGTGTGTTTGTCATATTATACTCCCCCCCCCCATCAAGAGAATTATATTACAGTGTTTGACGTCAGCTTAAATGTTCTCTAATAAATTAAATATATATCTCTGGACATAAGAATACTTTGATTTTATTTTTAGATGTGATTTCCTAATTTACAGTGCTGATTGTATCAGGTAAAAGACAAAGGAATATATCGATCACCATAATTTCAGGATTTTTTTTAGGCTTTTCTGTGGTGTCTGTGTATATATGTGGTGTTTCAGAATGAGTGGTTACATTTTGAAAATTAACCCCTTATCAGCTATATTATGGGCAAATATTTTCTCCCATTCCATGGGTTGCCTTTTCGTTCTGTTGATTATTTCCTTTGCCGTGCAAAAACTTTTTAGTTCTACGTAGTCCCACTTGTCAGCTTTTGCTTTTGTTGCCTGTGCCTCTGGGATCATATCCAAAAACTCATTGCCCGTTTCCATGTCAAGAATCTCTCCCTCCATGAATAGACAAGTTCTGGCTTCAGATAAAGAAAAGGAGTCGAGGCTGATAAGAAGGAAACATCGTAGCTAAAAAGCCGTGTGAAAGATAGTAAGGGGTGGTCCAGGCAGTCAAAAACAAGGAAGTCAAGAAGGGGCTACCAGATGGCTTCTTCTTTTTTAAATTTTATTATGTTACGTTAATCACCGTACATTACATCATTAGTTTTTGACGTAGTGTTCCATGATTCATTGTTTGCATATAACACCCAGTGCTCCATGCAGAATGTGCCCTCCTTAATACCCATCACCAGGCTAACCCATCTTCCCACCCCCCTCCCCTCTAGAACCCTCAGTTTCTCAGAGTCCGTAGTCTCTCATGGTTCGTCTCCCCCTCCGATTCCCCCGCCTTCATTTTTCCCTTCTGTACCTCTGAAACAAATAATACATTATATGTTAAAAAAAAAAAAAAGAAGATGGTACAAGATGTCATCTAAAGCAAAAAGGAACTAAGGCAGATAATCACATCAACAAGGACTGGTCAGTGTGGCTTTAGCTTTTGCCTGAGCTTCAGATGTTAGAAATAACGAACAAGGGGGCTTTGACTTTTTCCGTTTTGGCTCTTGGTGGAGAAATTTTTCATTTGCAGAGTTTGTGAAATGTTGATTATTTTCACTGGCGTTTTGCTCACTCCTATATGTGATTAATAGTAATAAGCATAAATGTATCTTCAGACCTAACACGAAAAACTTGGACTCAAAGAAAATATATAGGCGGTATTTGAAGAAAATACAAGATTTAACATATGACACTTAATTTTTTTCTAACATTACACAAGTGCAATATCTTTAAACATTTGTTTCTTATGAATATTGGCAGAATTTATATTATTGACTCATGTCTTTTGTATAACTTATAAAGTACTTGAGAAGAAAGTGATATGCCTTATCTTACACACCTTTGTGCCCACTGTTACCTAGCATTTGTGAATTACATAACATCTGCCCAGTCAGTATTTCCTAAATTTAATATATAGTGTCCTTCGTGCACTAAAATCACTAGTAATGTGCTAATTGCCACGTGAAAGCATTAAAGGAAAAAAAGATGCAAAGCTCACACTGTGCTAAATCTCATCTCATGTGAATGCACCTGTTTGCTGAGGCAGTAGCTTCAAGGGCTATAGACATGACTCTTTTTTTCTCCAACCACTGCCTTTAACAAAATTCTAATATCCCTTTCCCATCACATCATGACATCTTTAAAGCGTCAATCTCAAACTATATTTAAGCCTACCATCTTTTCCTTTCGAGGAGGAAACTAGAGTGAGGAAAAGACAAGTCTGATTTTTCTTCCCTCCTCCCACACCACGGGCTCAGAGTGGATGGGGCCTGGAGGGTAGAGCAACTTGCACTTCTCTTAGTCACCCACCTTCTTCTGCTTTCTCTTCTCAGTCTAGCTTTTGGGGGGTTGCGGCAGGGAGAAGAAAGGGGGGACAAAGGAATTTTCAAGTTTATCTAACCTTGCCACGTATCGGTGGTGGGGAGGCAACTCTGGTCCCACTCTTGTTCCACGTAGACACCTGGTCTCATTCTCGTGCAAGCTGTACTTTTCTGCCACTGGCGATCTCCACATCTTCGAGGCTTCCCTGCCAATGGCATGGATGGCTTTCTCGATGTGACCTTTAGAACCTTCTCAGTGAGACACAGCCACGTCTCCCTGTAGCACCACCAATGGCTAGGACTGCTCATGTTGGGCTCCATCTTGCTCTGTCCATTCATCTCCTAGAAGAGGATCACATGTTATTCCCTATCCCCTACATTCATGTTTCTTCACATAACAATACAGGAACCTTGATGTTTTCTTCCACACCTCTGAGAGCATTGAAGAACTGGAATAGGGTGATGGGGTTGCCTCCAACTTCTTCCTCAGCACAATGGAGGAGGTCCTCCTTGCCATGCTCTTGTGAGCTCTTCAAGCAGGTGCTTCTCTCATAATCCTTAGATGCAAACTAAACATCATTCTCTCCCTTACACAAACCTACAAGCTCCAGAGACCAGGTGGCTCACCTGGAATGAGCATTTCTTTTTTTTTTTAAATATTTATTTATTTGACAGAGAGAGATAGCGAGAGGAGGAACACAAGCAGGGGGAGAGGGAGAGGGAGAAGCAGGCTTCCGTGGAGCAGGGAGCCCGATGCGGGACTCGATCCCAGGAACCTGGGATCATGACCTGAGCCGAAGGCAGACGCTTAACGACTAAGCCACCCAGGTGCCCCTGGAATGAGCATTTCTGAAAGGAAAGCTTCACTCTCTTTTGAGAGTAGTACCTCTTAAGCCTGCAGACAACACTCTCCAGCAAGTTTTTCAACTGGGACTCTTGTTCTGACAAACTCCTGTAAATAATCATGAAAATGTTAAAGAAGCTCATCATCCAGATTTTTGCATTTCACAGATACTATTCTTAAGCTAAATATATTTCTGTTACCTATCTCCATATATTTTTACTCTGTATCTATTTTGAAAAATAACGTTTTAACTTAAAAAGGCAAACAATAATCTGCTTGCAGTGTAGAACAGAGAAAATTTATTATAACAAGGAATTACTGATTTTTTTGGATGTCAGAACGAATTCCTGCACGGAGGTTTATAATCTTCTTACTAAAAATCATTAGCAATTCAAAATACACACAAACAATGAAGGAAATAGTTAAAATAGGTGTGAGTATAAACAAACATTTTAAAAAGTCTTCTGGGGGAAAAATTTTGCACTGTGGCATAGTAGTTAAAAGTATGGGAATTTTGAGTCAGAAAGCTCTGGGTCCAGCTTATTGACTGTGTCCTTGAGCATGTGATGTGATTTCTATGAGCTTCAGTTTTCTTATCTGTAACATGAGCATAACAATATGTAACTTGTAGAATTGTGGTAGGGATGGAAATAGATGACACATGTAGACATACAGGAAGCTTTTAATAAAGGGCCGCTGTCTTTGTTATGATGATGACAAAAGTATCCTTGATTTGTGGAAATAACAGAGAGAAATCCTTATAATAATTATTTTAAATGCAGATGTTTCTTAATGAAAAAGGATGAAAGTTATTCTTCTGTTTCAGACTTAAGAACTCATTCTCTTAATGAAAGTTTCATTCAAGGAAATATTAAGATAAATATACAGAATGTCAACATTTCACTGAAAATCATGTGTTCCACTAAGTCACTTGCATTATATAACAGAAGATCCAGTCCTTTAGATGGGAAATTAGAAACAAAATGCCACTGTTGATGAATTTAAAAATTTCAACTCCAAAGAGGTTGATAATGGAAGTCAGGTTTTAGATACGCTGAAGCTCATAGTTGTTAAGCCCAAGGTTGACCCTAACAACTGTGTGCTTGTGTGTGATCTCACTGCCACTCAAACACAACATAGGTGTAAAACCAAGCAGTTGCTAAGATCCCTTCAGGCTCTAAATTTCCATGATTAAATAACAGAAATGCTGTTGAGTATAGTTGTTCCAAGGTTAAGTTTCATTCTGGTACAGACTTCCTGAAGCAAAAATCTTCTTGTCCAATCTCCAAATTTCAAGAACTATAAAATGGGTTTTCCTAGTCAGAAAAGAACTCTCGAATTTTTTGTTCCTTCTCCTCCTAAATGAATATTTTGAGTATCACTTAATCAGTAGACCCTATTTCTTCCACCTAAAAATGCATTATAACAAAAATAACACCCTAAACTCTGTACCCTTTATTTCTGTTCTCTAACAATACAAATTCATCATATTTGGGACTCGAATTACCCCAGAAAATCCTAGTCTTCAATAAAAAAGTAAGAAAAAAAACTGATTTCTTTGTAAGTTGTGATACCTCTTTTTATGAATTCATTTCACAAAGTAAAAAGATTAATACAATAATTGAGTTCTGTTTTGAATTCAAAATGATACAATTTATTCAACACGAGAAACAATGTAGACAAGAAAAGACAAGTGAACTTTGACACGGAAGAACCCCATACATATTAATAATGATAATGATGGTGGTTAACACTTGCTGGGTTGAGCACTTGCTGTACAACAGGCAGTGTTCTGGGCACTTGGCACATGTTGATTCCCTGGGTCCCTCAGCAGTCCGTGAGGTGGATATTAATCATGTCCTCATTATTGTAATGGGGAAACTAAAAAACAGAAATTTCAGCCACTTACCAGGTTTGTCCAGCTGGTAAATAATACAGACAATATATTGAGAGAAAAACAGTGACAGGTATTTACGTATCATCCTGAGCTGGGAATATTTTTTAATTGCACAATGTACTCAAAATTATGGGGGATAATTCATTATAGCAATTATGTTGTAAAATAAAATGCTTTTAAATTATATAAAATTAAAAATGTTAAATAACACATAATGTGTGTATTAAAATAATGGAAGGAGAATAGATTTACAATAAATAATGTTTAGAGTCTGCATGATTAGTATGGTGTATGAGTACTCAGTCTTTCTCCTTACAGAGTCAGGGGAAAGTCTGTTTTTTGAGACTATGACTGGTACAAACCCATTTGATTCAGGGGGGGAAAAAATGATGTTTAAAAACAGCCACTCACAAATTGTTCTCCACTCTAGTTTGTTAGGAGGTAACCAACTCCTGACTCCCAAGTTATAAATTTTTTTTTTGAGGAAATAGGAAAGGAGGTGCATGGTCGGGGCCACTTTGAAAGCAGGGTGGTATTTGGATTAAACGTATATAAAAATTTATAATTTTAAATTTCATTGTTCTCAAAGTCCCAAAGTATGACAACTTGAAGTGGCATGGCTGCCAAAGAGGGCAGCAGGTGGCTCCAAATGCTCCTGAGAGGAGAAAGGCTAGAGTCATAGTAAAGGGAAGGAAGAGAGAAGAGGTCTGGGATGGAATCCTGGAGCTCAACATTCAGTGACCAGGTTAAATGAGGCTGAGTAGCTAAAGAGACTCAGAGGAGAGGCCAGAAAGGGAAAAACATTTGGAACCACAGAAGAGCAATTTGGCTGATGTACCAGATGATGAGCTCATGGAAGCTGGACTCTTTCCTCCTTTCCTAGTTCTAACTTCTCCAAAGAGTGTTGATAGTCAAGGAGCTGAACCCTATGAAAAGTCAGAGAAAGAAGTACGTGTTTTCTTTTTCTGTCAAAGAGAAAGATTAAAGGAATGTACCATGTTAAATGCTCAGAGGTTAATTTTGAAGAAAAGTTAAACTCAAGCCAAGGATTAGGGTGTGGTCAGTGACACACTTACCTGGGCACAACATTTAAGACGGTGCCAAAAATCTCAGTAATCAAGATAAATAATATTTTAATGCAGTATTTTAAAAAAATAAAAATTAATGAAAAAATCCGATAAACAAGATATCAAAATTTTAAATAAATTCAGGCTGTCTTACACACCGCATTATTGCTCAATGAAGAGTCTCAACCCAGGGCCAGAGAGTCTGAGGGTTGACAATGCTGTAAAAACAGATCAGGCAACACAGGAATTTATATAGTCAAATTTCATTAGATTGTGGAGCTATTATTGACTTTTCCATTTGGTTCAAATTTGAGAGGATATTTTGATAAATATAGATAGGGACACATATTTTTCCTTTTGCTTGGGGCTCCAGTATAGCATGGCAGCACTGTTCCAGCTTTAAGATATTTGTTAGATAAGGCAAAATTCAAAAGGGAATGCCAGCAAGCTGAATACTTAAAGATGCTAGTGAAAAATAGGGAGCGCTGGGCACAGGGGCCACTCCCTAAACTGCATTTAAAAATTGGCAGGGTGACTATGGAGAGGAATTTAGAAATATGTAAAATGATTATAATCTGATGTCCCCATTTGCAAGATGATTTTATTTGCAATAGACACCAAGTGAAGGACTTAAGAAGTGACCTTGGAAGAAGATGTGTAGGAAAAGCTATTAAGTAAAAGTCATTCCCTAGGAAATAACATGCTAATTAACGTACTACCCAGGATGCACACCTGAGAGTTTAAATGAACTCAAAAAGAGGAGAATACAAATGAATTAAATAAAGAAATTCTACATAACTCATGCAGTGATGTTATTGCTCATACTGTAAATACAGATTAGAAATTCAAAATAGAGAGATGGAACTGGATCAGCCTCCCTAAAGTGATCATTAATAAATTAATATTTTATCCTGAATCAATATCACTGAGGTTGGATAGTACACCATTATAAGAGAAAATGTATCTATTAGCTTGCTGTCTTCAGAACTTGGAATTTTACATTTTCATCTGTTTTGAGTCAAAGGTTTTTGTAGATACTTTTTAAAGATTTAGTATTTATTTAAAAATTTTTTTATTGCAGTATAGTTGACACGCACTGTTACATTAGTTTCAGGGGCAGAACATAGTGATGTTACGCTCATCACAAGCGTGCCTACCATCTGTCACCAGACATTGCTATTACAATACTTATAGTCCCTACGCTATACCTCTTATCCTCAGAACTTATTCATTCCGTAACTAGTATTTATAATTATTATCGTTTACTTACTAACCTCAAAGTATATTCTTCTTCAATGTTATTAGTTGCTTTGTTATAATAAAATGGGTAATACTTCAAACACATGTCTCTCCCGAGATCTCTGCAGCAGAGATTTTGAGAGGCTTCCGGACTCTTAGTTGCTTGGGCAGGTAAGTGATGTTTGCATATCTATTAGTGTCTTTCCACAGCTTGGTTTCAAATATGAAAAGTTGTTTCAGGGTCACAGTAGACTTAATTGAAGATAATAAGAAATGTTTGTAATTAGATGAAAGGCCCCTGGCTTCATTGGGTGCAACCTTTGTTAATCAGCAGTTTCCTGTGTACAAATGGCTTGGAAATTGGAAATTATTCAGGAAATTGCTCAAAAATGACAGAATGGTTTCATATTTTAATGTCAAGTAGTTTAACTAACTGTACTGGAGACATGCAAAACCCAGAGGTCAGTTCTGAATCACACAATTGAGTTATATACTTCGATGTCTAAAATCTATTCTACTAGAAAAAGCTGAGAATTTAATCACATACCTAGGAAGACAGATTAAAAAATAATTTGATAGAAAAATCACCTGGTTACAAAAAAATGATTTGATCTGCAAAAGGGAATAGATACCATAAAATATATAGTCTTCACATCCTATATTGAAAAGCTATTTCAAAGACAAGATAGCCTATGACTGTGCAGTACAGACAAAGTTATCAAAAATTCTGGAAAACTCTGGTTGAGCATTTCTGAATTTAGCATGGTAAACCTCAGGTACATTTTTGACCACGACAACTGGAGTTACCTAGACAGGATTTTTCCAACTTTTAAGTGATCAGACAGATCATAAAATGAAGATTTTCTGTAACTTTAGGTAGGTCCCTTTTATTCATTTTAATATATGTATTGCAAGAGAATGCTGTCATATGAGTCATGAGGTACATTATGAACACAGAGGATTTGAGACAACCAGAAAGAACTAGAATTCCTGGTTCAAGAACTAAGATGATTCTATGCCATCAACTATGATACACGACATCCTTATTCTGTTTGCACTACCAATGTTCAGCTCCCATGTAAAATAGCGGATATTTGGATAGAATTATACCTGGTGTTAGAAGAGCGGCGGTAAGACATATAAACCAGACTTTGACTCGGAGTTTATGTCCAGTGTCTGTTGCATCTTCTTCTTATGGGAGGAGAGAAGCAAGGGGTGGGAGTGGCGGAGCAAAATGGTTCCAAAGGTACAAATTTCCTGTTATAAAAGAAATAAGTCATGGGGATATAATGTACAGCATGCTGACCATAGTTAATAATACAGTATTGCATATTTGAAAGTTGCTTAGGGAGTAGATCTTAAAAGTTCTCTTCACCAGAAAAAAAATTTTGTGACTATGTATGGTGACACATGTTAATTAAACTTAATGTGGTCATCATCTTGTAATACAAATATCAAATCATTATGTTGTACACCTGAAACTAATACAATGTTATATGTCAATTTTACCTCAATTAAAAAAAAGTGTCAGACTATAGTAGCTTTAACACATGGATAATCTTATAAATATCTCTTAATTTCATTATTCATCATATAACTTAATCAAAGAACTGCCAGAATCCTGAGGTCGATAGTGCTGAGACTGGTTTCCAGATTTACTTGTTCTCATATTTTCAGAATTCCATTGAATATGCTTTTGTGTCTGAGGGTCTTGCTGAAATGCTTTCCCCATGTATAACCCAAAAGCCTTTTAGTTGGTGTGGATTCTGTAGACAGAAATCATTGATGGATTTGATCATGCAAATTTGAGGTGTAGAAACTGGAGAAAGCTAAGTAGAGGGAAAAATCTGTAGCCACCAAAGGAGAAATGACCAATCTGAGTGGGAGAGGAGCAGACAGGAGAAGGCCAAAGGGGACAGAGATTTAATGAGACAATGAAAGTCACACACTCAAAGGTGACCTATTCCTGTCACACCTAAATCTTCAGTAAGAAATATCAATCTCACAAAAGGCCTAGTGTGTGTTGATTTCTTATGGAAAAATGTGACCTATGTTTGGGCTGATATTCACAAAATAAAACATTATAGGGCGCCTGGGTGGCTCAGTTGGTTAAGCAACTGCCTTCGGCTCAGGTCATGATCTTGGAGTCCCGGGATCGAGTCCCGCATCGGGCTCCCTGCTCAGCAGGGAGTCTGCTTCTCCTTCTGACCCTCCCCCCCCTCAGGCTCTCTATCTCATTCTCTCTCTCAAATAAATAAATAAAATCTTTAAAAAAAACAAAATAAAATATTATATATGAATCAAATAGCCTGGCACAGAAGAGAGGGCCAGCTCTTAGGTTTTGTGGATAATACTGGAAGGGTTTTGAAGACCTGAAGGAGATCTGAAGATATCAGACATTGAAAGAGACAAGGGGGCTCCAGCTAACTTCTGGATTACAAAAGAAACTGCACCTGTGTACATAATGTTATGCATTTGTTAAAAACAAGACAACGGGCCCTAAATCAAGTTGCTTATTCTAAGCTCCACAACACCACACCAAGACATAGCGTTTCTCCTCTCCCGGAAATGGAATCTTAGGCCAGTCAAACAGGAATCCCGTGATCAGCACTAATTAGTAGGTAATCCACCTGATGTACCCCCCTATCCCCTAAGGGAAAGTAACCCTGCAATAACCAACCTTTGCCTAATATAACTTCTTTGTTCCTGCTCCCTTTGCCTAGAGAAGTCTTTCATTTTGTGCAGTTCCTTGGAGCTCTGTTCTGTCTACTAGATGGAATGCTGCCCGATTCATGATTCATTGAATAAAACCAATAAAATCTTAAAATTTACTCAGTTGGATTTTTTAACAGTTTAAAAACATTTGTCCATTTAATTTTAAAGACTTTAATTATTTATTTATATGTCATATAGAGAAAGCGCAGGGGAAGCAGCAGGCAAAGGGAGAAGCAGGCTCCCTGCTGGGAGCGAGCCCAATGGGGGACTCGATCCCAGGACCCCGGGATCATGACCTGAGCTGAAGACAGATGCTTAACCGACTGAGTCATCCAGGTGTCCCCAGTTTAAAACATTTAAATCACCTCTATTTGTAAGAGTTGTGGAAGAAACATGGAGCTGTAAATTCATAAATGAATCTTTTTTACCCTGTTTTAACCTCTGGAAGCATCATGAGTAAGAAGGACTCTCACTCTCTTCCCCAGACTGATACGGTTAAAAGCAACCTATTACCTCAATGAGATTCTATGTTGCATGTTAAGTAAGTGCCATCTTGGCTATTAAAATAGAACTGGTATAGATAATATAAGACCTGAAAATAAAAACAAAGTAACAGATGCCCATGGAAATGTGCAACCCTTATTTTAGTTTCGCTTGGTTTTGGTTTGACTTCAAAGAATTGCCTACAGGAACATTTTTTGTCATGTAATCCCAATGTCAGCTTAAGGTTGCAACTGGGAGAACTACAGTGTTTGGCAAATGAAAGAACTTCCCAGGGTAGAAGAATGAAAGTAGACTATTATAAGAATACCTTTCTTTTAGATATAGAGAATTTTTTCCCTTCCAGTTGTTTTTTTGACCAGAGGGAAGAGTACATCAAGGAAAGTGGCCAGCCTATTCTTAGCCCTTCCTGCAACAATCTTCACCCCTTCAACTTTTATTTCAGACAACTCCATTCCTGCCTGAGGAACTGGTCTGAGACTTGGTGTAGACCTCTTATGTCAATCTTCAAGTTTCTCTCTGTGATTCACGATCATATTTTCGCTTCAGTACTTCTCTACCTCCAGATTAAAAAAGAAAGAAGCCTTCAGTGCTCTGTCTTTACCAGCCCTGTTTTCATCTGCCTTTGATTTTTCTTGGCTTTTGTCTATTCATTCCCTTCTACCTATTTAGTAATATTTTAATAGCTGAGAAAGATTATTCAACTCCGTGGTTGCTTATTTGGTTTGTCAGTTTATACCACATATATTTTTTATTTGCCAAGTCACTTTATCTCAAATGTATTATACCTAATGAAGTTTTTCTTCATATATCTGACCAGCAGAATTTCTTTCACATATTATTAGTTTAGTTTTATGCATTGTCAGAATCAGAAATAGGTTTTTGAAATTAGACATATTTTGCACAGCCTGGAAGGGAGATGAGAGTCAGGGAAGTGTGCACTGTTAACTATGATAGATGTTAAGGAACTTGAGGAGTGTGGCCAACCATGATACGCAAACGGGCATTTTAGTCCTGTATAATTCAGGTTGACCTGACAGAAATTCAGGAAGAGTGGAATGTTTTCTTCCTTTCTCCTTTGGGCTAGGGAAGGGGAGTGTTAGGTAGAGAGAAATAAAAGTACTATCCACTTCCATATATGCTGTTTTTCATTTTTGACATTTACACATTTTGATGAGTGGAGGGCACTTACAATGTAATCATCTAAATTGGGGCTGGGCTGACATCAGGCAGAACCCAAAGTATTTTTATGCTAGTAGGTTCTAAATACACAATTAAGACAGTAAGATCATAGTTATATACTATGAATTATAACCATTGCTCACAGAATTTTATTATAAAGTTCTACAAATGTGAACACCGTCAATCTTGTAATATCCAAAAAGTTAGGACAGCCAACTCAGAGGTAACAGGAGGCTATGAAGTGATCAAAGAGATGAAGGACATTTGCCATATCGAATATGGCATTCTCCAGAGTGAAATAAAAGTGATTAAATGGGGAAAGAATCTATTTAATCAATGTAATGATGTGAAAGAAGCAGAAATTTCCTCTAATTTGTAGAGATTCTGTATATATCTCAGAGGTCATTTTTTTTCTTGTTTTACAAAAAAAGAGTTATCCATATAGAGAAGATGAAACCAGTCCTTACTTCATATCATGCACAAAGATTAATGTGAACTAAGTTATGGGCTTAAGTGTAAAATCAAAAACAAAACAATTTCAAAAAGGGAACATGAGAAAACCCTTGAAAACTTGGAGAAGCCAAAGTTTTTTTAGAAAAAAAAAAAAAAAAAAAGAAAAGAAAAGAAAAAAAAAAAGCCAGAATCATAAAATAAAATTAAGCAAAAATAACTTGGACGACATCAATATTAAAATTTTTGTTCTTTGAAGAATACCATTAGTAAAATAGAAAACAAAATGCAGACTGGAACAAAATGTATGAAATGCATACATCAGACACTGGGTTTGTGTCAGAACATGAGAAGACCACTTACAACTCAAAAATAAGGAAGCAAAAAAAATTTTTTAATGGGCAAAGAAAGAATTTTGACTTCCAGGATGGCAAAGTAAGGACCTCTGAAAATCTGTTTCTTCATAAAAACAATGAGAGCGTTAGTAAAGATTGTAAAAAATCAACTTTCAGAACTTTGAAAATTAACCAAAAGTTTGCAACCATCTGAGGAGGATTTATTTAAAAAGTGGCTAAATCTTGGTTAGAACAGGGAACTTCCTGGCTTTTTAACGTGATCTCATCCAGTTCCATCCCACAGTTCTGCAATAGCCCTGAAAACCTACAGGGGGGTTAACTGGATATTGTTCTCTTTTCTGGGAGAAAATATATAAAGAACCTTTTTAATTGGAAAGGTGTGTTTGAGAGAGATGGGTAAGGGGAAGGTGGTTTTTATTCCTTGACACCATCTGTTCATGTATATGAATAAATAATAAATTTCAGACAAAACAAAACGTATATATACTTGATATTCTCCAATGAGGTTTGTAGCAAAAGTTGGACTGAAATTCTGTAGGTAAATCATGAACTTGGGGTGGTATTATTAAGTCTGTCAAAACAAATACAATAGTCACATTTCACAATTAAAATTAGCATATTTCTTTTTAGAAATTGCAGTAACTGTAAAAATCAACAGCTTAGCAGCCACTGGAGTACACAAAACAGGTTTGAAGCTCTTTTCAAGGCCCATCCCTGGAGACTCACCAATATTTGACCTGTCTGGCAGTTCCTAAGAAACACCCACTGGTTGAGCTTGTTTTTATTTGGCCTGACTCAGAGCTCAGCCACTGTGGACAGCCTTTCCCACTTTGACCATTTTCCAAAACAATCACTAGGAATTGTTTAATATTGCAGCAGTCTGAGATGGTCACAAAAGTTTGGACAAACAAAAAAGTGGCCAAAAAACTTAAAAGGAAAAGTTGGAAAGAAATGAAATATTTGTGGAGGGTTTGAAAATCTCCAAATATTCCTGGGCATTTATAGGTCACATGCATATGCAGGGCTGTGCACAGACTCGGAAAAAACCTAACCTCTTTGAGGCTCTGTATAAACAGGAATTGGAGGCTGTGGCAGAGGGTAAGTTGCCTTTGAGCATAATAAAGACATGCCCCAACACAAACACACAGAACCCCTCCGTAAAGCCTGGGAGACTTACTGGTTCCAGGCATTTAAAGAAATTGAGAGATATAGAAGCTAGCAAAATACGAGAATACCAGACAAATTCTCATATCAGTAATTAAATTAAATGGATTAAAGTCTCTAATGGAAAGGAAGAGATGGCATGAAGCAAAAACTGGCAGAATTAAGTAAGAAATAGGTAACACAACAATAGTTGGAAAATTCAGTACCCTACTTTTAAAAATGGACTGCACATCTGGGTAGGAGATCAACCACAAAATAGAGGATTTGAATGATACTATAAACCAACGAGACCACGGAGCCTGGGTGGCTCAGTTGGTTAAATATCTGTCTTGGGCTAAGGTCATGATCTTTGGGTCCTGGGATCAAGCCCCACATCGGGCTTCCCTGCTAAGTGGGGAGTTTGCTTCTCCCTCTCCCTCTGTCCCTCACCCCTGCTCATGCTCTCTCACTCTCTCTCTCAAATAAACACATAGAAAATCTTAAAAAAAAAAGATTAAAAAAAATAAACCAAAGATACTTAACAGTTACTCACAGAATATTCCACTCAACCACAGAAGAATACACATTCTTCTTAAGAACACATGGAATATCCTCCAGGATAGACTGTATGGCAGGTCACTTAAAAAAAAATCAGAGAGGGAGACAAACCATGAGAGACTCTGGACTCTGGGAAACAAACTGAGGGTTACAGAAAGGAGGGGGTGGGGGGATGGGGTAACCGGGTGATGGGCATTAAGGAGGGCACGTGTTGTGATGAGCACTGGGTGTTAGACGCAACTAATGAATCATTGAACACTACATCAAAAACTAATGATGTATGTTGGCTAACTGAACATAATAATAAAAAGTTTCAATAAATCTATAAAGATTGGAATCAAACAAAATATATTTTCTGTTCATAAGGAAATACAAGTACGAAGAAATCAGTAACAGAATGAAATCTAAGAAAGTTAGAGATAAGTGGAAATTAAGCAATAGGCTTCTGAATAACAATGGGTGAAACAGAAATCACAAAAGAAATTAGTAAATTCTTTGAGTTGAATGAAAACAAGAAATCAATATACAAAAACTTATGGGATGTAGTAGATGCAATGCTAGAGGGAAATTTATAGAAATTTATAGAAATAAATTGATAACCTAAACTTCCATATTAAGAAACTAAATAAAGAGCAAGCTAAACCCAAAGCAAGCAGAGGAAGGAAATAACAAAGATTAAAGCAAAGATAAATGAACTAGCTACCAATTATTGTCCCAATATTCGCCTAGCCACCAAGCCTTTTTACTGCTATTTGAAGACACCTGCTATGTTCCTGCCTCAGGACTTTATGATTTCTGCTGTTTCTGCCCATAACATTCTTCCTATAAAGTTGTCTGCCACAACATTCTTCCTATAAAGTTGTACATAACTTGCTTCCTCCCCTTCTTCAGGTCTTTACTCAGCTGTCCCCATCTAAGTGAACCACCTTGTGTTCCTATTTAAAATGGCATTCCATTTCCCTGCCATTTCTTTCCCCTCTCTGGCCTTATTTTTCTTTATATTGCTACCACTGGCTAAGATACCATGTATTTCCTTATTTATTTTATTTGTTACTAACTCTTCCAAATAGAATGTAAGGTTTATAAGAGCTAGGTGCTTTATCCCCAGCACCTAAAACAGTGCATTATAAATACCTAATGAATTGTTGGTGAATGAATAAGTGCACATATACATACAGTTGAGCTATACAATAGAGAACATAAATGAACTAGAGCTACATGTGTCTACATGCATCAATGTCTCCCACATAATGTTGAGTGAAAAAATAGTTGTCAAAAATACACACAGTATACGGGCTCAGTCGGGTGGCTCAGTCAGTTAAGCATCTGTCTTCAGCTCAGGTCATGATCCCAGGGTCCTGGGATCAAGTCCTGCATCGAGTCCCGCATCGAGTCTCGCATCGAGTCCCGCATCGAGTCCCGCATCGAGTCCCGCATCGAGTCCCGCATCGAGTCCCGCATCGAGTCCCGCATCGAGTCCCGCATCG
>NC_058410.1:14221156-14228868 GCF_002201575.2 Neomonachus schauinslandi | reverse complement strand
GTCCCGCATCGAGTCCCGCATCGAGTCCCGCATCGAGTCCCGCATCGGGCTCCCTGCTCAGTAAGGAGTCTGCTTCTCCCTCTGCTCCTCCCCCCTACTTGTGCACTCGCTCTCTCTCTCACCAAAATCAATTAATAAATAAAATCTTAAAGAATACACACAGTATAAAACATTTATATATAGTTTATAAACAGGGAAATAATACCATATATTGCCATGGATACATATTTAAATATTAAATGCAAATGAGTGAAAAACAAATTCAGGACAGTGGTTACATTTGGTGACGGAGTGATAAGCCACCTTGCTTACTTCAGAAACATTGAGAAAAGATTTTATTTTTTAAGTTTGTTGAATCGTGGGTATAAATTCCATTATACATGGGTACATCGTTTGGCATGCTTTACATGTTGAATAACTTTTTTTTTTAACTTAAAGTGTTCTAAGGAAAAATTAGTCACATTTTTTTGCTCCATCATGGTCTTCAGGCTATATTTCCTTAGAACAGTTAAACACTGATTTTTGGTACATATCTTTTCTAATGATAAAGTTTCTACATGCTAATCCCTCATTAAAAATTATACTATCATTTTATGTTAGTCATTTATTAACAGATACCTTTTATAATTGTACTAGGTACCCTGAAGGGATTCCCATATTTGATGAGGACAGAATCAAAGCTATATAATTAGTCAAGAAATTATTTAAAAGTTCCATGGAAGTTTTATGTCCACAAATCGGGCACCAGAATATCCTTCTTAATAGTAGTTTCCATGTGATAACATCCATCTGAAAGAGCTAAGATGATGCTCCACTTCTCCTAAAAATAATTTAGTGCAGAGACATGCTTATAAGTGATTAGAGAGAGTAAAGAAAGTCTTTAAAGTAGAGCTGATCTTAAGCTAAACTCTAAGGCAGGGAGAGTTTATCTTCAGTGCTCCTCTCTTTCTGCTCTGCACGACTTCCTTCCCACCTGGCAAATTCTCTTCCAAACTCTCAGCTGATCCTACACTTCAGAATCTATCAGAATTCCCTTTAATGTTTCAAAATTCAAAAGACAAGAGTTGGACTCCTCTGTAGGAAGACAGAAAAGAAGGCTCAAAATGTAAACATGAACCTAACTCTGAGCCCTGATCTTGTTCATATTTCTGCAACATCATCATTCATGCATGACTCTATTTCCTCTGCACATAGTAAATTCTACACTTCTGGCACGTGCCGTATCATTTGGGCTTCCCTTCCATTCCAGCTGTTGGATTGCCTCCTCCTTATTCTTCAGTTCTACCCTTATCAGAGTTGATGTGCACGGACATGAAAAACCTGGTCAGAAATATTTCTCATCTGAGAAACCAAGGACAAGGCAGAGAACTCTCATGAAGGCAATTCTGGGATTCAGAGGAGTGTTGGATGAGGCTGGGAACATGGCAGGACCGAGTAACACAGGCCCTAGGACTCTGTGTTGGAGAAAGAGTGAAATCAAATCAGAAACAGACAGGGGAGACCCAATAATGACCCAGAATAGTTCTACAATATCTGCAGTTTACCTGCATTGGATGGCAACTGACTGATTGTGTCTTGTCCTTCTTTAAGTTCCAGGGCCTTGGCAGACAGAAACTTTATTTGTATTTTAGAAAGAATTGTGCTCAATGTATTACCTACCTAGGAACAATTATACCCTTAAACAAGTATTGGGCATTATAATTTAAATGTGTTTTTTATATATTACGATATTACAATTGATTATCATAACTCTGTAAATCATTACTGTTATTATTACTAACAATAGTGACAAAACAAACTTAAGGAGGCTAAGTGAACTGACCAGGGACACACTAGTATATGCTAGAACTGTGAGCAAACCTTCTGACTCCAAGCTCTTTTTATGTGTGAAATCAGCCTGCAAAGCTTTGTTTCCCACAAAGTGTATTTCAGGCATCATTTAGTAGGTTGGGGAGGAGAGTCATTTCGTAGGTAGAGAGGGTCTTCTTTGATGCTCTGAAATCAAAACAATGAATGGATGATTGATTCATTTGTTTACTTGTTCATTCCTTTATTCCCAGCTGGAATCCCTGTTTCCAGGGACTGTTTGTCCTGGAGTCCAGACATTCTGAGCACCAAGTCAAAGAAAGGAGCCCAAGAGGTGACCAAGAAGGGGCCACGACAGCAGCAAGAACAGTAACATAAGAGAAAAAACCAGGAGAATGGGATCTCAAAAGCTGAGAGAGAGTTTCAAAAGACAGAAGCGGAGAAGGGTGTCAATGATGCTGAGAGTCAAATAAAATTAAAACAAAACAGTGCTCATTGGATTTGGCAACATGGAAGCAATTCTTGGTCTTAGAGAAAAGCTTCTGTAAATGTTTTTGGTCAGAAGCCAAACTACAGTGAATTAAGGAGTGCAGGGCTATGTTCGAGAAGGCGCTGTGGATGCAGGCTACTGTTTCCAGTGCCTTGACTATCAGTAGGAGAGGTCTACAGTGGCAGTTAGGGTGCTCCATGCTGCCCAGACCCAGAGCCAGGTCAGCTTTGGTGACTTCTTCATACCTGGGTATGGAAAAAAAGCTGTTAGATTTTTTATATATGTATCAAAAAGTTTTTTAAAGATTTATTTATTTATTCTAGAAAGAGTGGGGGAGGGGCAGAGGGAAAGGGAGAGAGAATCTCTAGCAGACTCCCCGCTAAGCGTGGAGCTGGATCTCAGGACCCTGAGATCATGACCAGGGCCAAAACCAAGAGTCAGATGCTCAATGGGCTGAGCCACCCAGATGCCCCCCCCAAAAGTTTTTTAAATATAAAACTTGCTTTTAGCTGAATTTCAAATTTCTTTATTGTAAATAAACATTTTAGAAAGCAAGTTATTTTCTATACCTTTGTATTATAAAGAATTTTGTAACATAAGAGCAAATTTTTCTGGATACAGTTTTCTTAAAGCATGATCATTTGTTCTCTTTGCTTCATTCTTAAATGTCAGTTGATTTTAAACGGTCCTAAAGAGCAGATTATTTTTTCCTATGAACCTTTATTTTTCTATATCACGAAGGATCAGGTAACAGGAACACAACACAGTGTGAGGACCTATAGCATTTTATGAGATGAATTCCAAAGCAGCAGAAAATAAAATTATCAGTGAGTAATGAAATAGAAAGAGAGAAATATGGATCTGTAGTTGCTGTTCAGAGACTCAGAAATCGAATCATCACAACTTAAGTGAAACAAATAAATCTTAATGAGTCATCTAGCATCCCCTCGAGGTTTCATTACATAAATATTTGGAAGCACGTAACTTCAGCATCTCTACAACGGTCTTTTTTTTTTTTTCCTGGCCTGAAGTGTTGGGAGAATCTAATACCTGTTCTTTTCCTGCCTAAAATATTGGAAGATTGTAACATAAGCTTATAATACAACCGCATTTGCTGTACATCCTCCATGTTGGTTCATTGGCCTGTTGAGGAGCGGGTAACATCTTTTGAAGGTAAACTCTTAAAGGACAGAGATTGTTTCTTTACATAAATGTCCAGCACATGCAAATCCCAGAAAAGTTACACAGTAAATACATTGACATGAAAACTTCTTTATAAGCTAGCCCTGATTTTCCATATCTACCTTTCTTAAAATACTGTGTGATTTTTTTGAGATTATTTTGCAGCCCATTTTATTTTACTCATAATGTACTAAATCTACATGCAACTAAATCTAATTATGAGTAAATAGGTTAAATTATTTACCTGTAATATGCAGTGAAATTCTGAGCTAACTCTGTTTGTAAAATCATTCTGATTTCTTTTACTCGCAGATGTTAGATCTTTTGGTGGAAAACACATGATTATGTTGGAAGCGGGAATTCCTGTTGACACACTAATAACAGTGGGGGTTAGTGACCAGTGTTGGAAAGATCCTGCTTTGATTCTGCCAGGAAAGGAGCCAGGTGAGAAAGGAGGGAACAATAGAAATTGATAAAGCACAGAACATGAACAGAATCAAGAACTTAGGGGAAAGAATTAGCCATTGCCAAGAGGGATATATGCTTCTCTGAGAGAAAGAAAAAGGGGAGAAATGAATTCACAGAAACCCAGTTTTGTGAAGGACGGGAAAGAGACAGTTTGTTATAAATAACCCTGAATTTCTTAACATCTCTATAGGCCACTGGCAAGAAGAGGCCTAATGGTGGAATTTGAGGAGTTTGGGGAAAAAAGGCAAGTTTAGAGAAGTTGTTTTACATGATGCAACAGACTCTTGGAGAAAAAATTTCCAGCAGTAGAGAAGGTCCAGCTAAGCTTGCAAAGCAGGACACAAACCATTCAGGATAGTGTTGCGATTGGAACCATTAGCTTTTATAAATGTACCCAAATGCAGAAACCGAAACCCTAACCCCAGATTAGGGACTACCAAGTTGCTTGTAGTAAAATGGACGTAAGTGTGAACTTTCAGCAACATTCAATTTATGTGAACAATCCACTGCAGGTACTCAGTGTATGTGCCTGGAATGAGTGAAGGAACAAATGAATGAATAAATATATGCATTATATATGTTGTGTTCTCTCTGGGAGTTCATTATCAAGATGACCACAATAGCCTATTATTTTGGCTTCTTATTGAGAATGGCTGCATAGAAAGATATGCCAACATTTTGCAGAATCGGTGGCCATCTGGAGAGAAATAGTCACTGTTTCTTTTTTTTTTTTTTTTAATAATCACTATTTCTTAATGGGAGAATTCTAGATATGTATGGTTATAATTTGGGAAATTACTAAAACCTTCATTGCAGTTAGAACTTCTCTCCTTCTGGACTCAGTTGTCTTACCTAAGAAAGACAGCTAATAATACTGATAATTTGTGCTATTTCCAGGTACTATTCTAAGCATTTCACTTATAGTATTTCATGTAATTTTCACAATAACCCTAAAAGGTAGGTATTACATTCACCTCTATTTTATAGATGAGAAAGCTAAGGAATAGAGCAGTTAAGAAGGTCAAATTCATTTGTCAAAAAAATAAAGGAGCCAGTTTTCAAACCCAGATCATCTGACTTTCAAGCCTACAGACCTAAGAACTATGGTAAATATCTATTTACATACTTAAAATAGTTCCTTTGGAATTCTGAAATTTAAAAGGTCACTGGAGCATAAAACTATAGTCATCAAGAAGGATTTATAAGAAAGTCTTCAATATCCACCAAATTCAGAAAAAAAAAAACTAACTTCTCGGGGGGATGAAAGTAAAAAGAAAGACACTTGAATGGGATCAGAGGCAACTGAAGTCATGGTTGCTTGTGAGGAATCTTTCTTCTTTCTTTTCAAATCCAGAATGCACAGAGAGGATGTGCCAAGGTATCCTCAAATTCACAGCAAAAACGTCACACAAGCTTTTGCAACATGATTTCCCCCTAGACAGTTATGATGATATATAAAAATTGTCTTTTTATTGAAACATAAAACCAGTATATCTTTAAATTAAAATTTAGGATTAACAAAACTCTCCATGATCTTATGCTGTGTCCCCAGCCTTCCAAGGATGGGTAGAACCTTTCTTCTACCATTAAAAGCATACTGTTGAAAAATTTGAAAAGCACTGTTCAAGGGCAATATATATGTGTAGCAAATTTATCTAGGAATTAAAGATGAAATAATTCCATCTTTAGGAAAAATATTTTAGGAGCCACGAAGAATTTTAAAACCTGGAGGCTGTAGCTCCTTCATCTCTGCTTCTTGGTGGGTAGAATTATCCATGAGCTGGAAGGACTTCAGTGTGCATTATAGGAAAGGGGGTGCACAGTCCAGATCATTGTAATAATTAATTTGCCATCGCTACTCTGTATGAGAATACAAGTGCAGAAAGAGAGCCTGAGACGTAATTGCTGACAAATATGCTCTGTGTACTGAAAACCAGAAAATTTGCAGCTGCCGCCCAGACTTCCCCATTGTGCAGACTGACAATGAGCCACAAAAGGGACATGAGGTAAATGTAGGGTGTACGCTGCAAGCCATTTTGATGAAATATCTGGGGGACAATTTAATATGAAATATCAGCTGGTAGAAGAGAGCAGCTGCCTATTTCGAGGGATGAGTCAAGCTAAAAACTTTAGCTCCTATTTTATGATGAACGATTGCCAATATATAAACCTTCATTTGGGGAAGGCTGGGAAAAATGCTGGGTTTGCATGTGTAATGGGCATGCATGCGAACTTCCAAAGATCTGAAGCAACTGTTTTTCTGAATCTTGTCAGAAGTCACAACTTATTTGGAAATCCAGTATGCAGAAACTTCCTTAGGTGACTTATCTTTATTCCTAAGTCTTTCTATATACATAGCTTGGACTCTCAGAGACAGAAATCTCAATTTCTCTTATTTAGACCACTAAAATCCTCTGGTTCCAGCCTCACATGAACCTCAGTTGTGGAGTGACTGGATATATCCAATTCCTGTACTTTTCTGAGATGTTTGCAGCACAAATGAACTTGCCTGTGGCTCTAGCCACTACCAGCTTAGCTTGGCGCTTTCTGTGGCTTATGGAATTGATTACTTCCCAGCTTCTAGAATTTTGTTGCTGTCGCCTCCGCTTTTGGTCTTTTTGTTCCTGTGGGTAAAAACATATCTGTCTGTTTGATCCACCAATGTTACCTAGAAGTTCTCCTAGTTTTTAATGGAAAATATTTGAACAAGAGAAATTGGTTTTAAATGTTGAAATTCTGAATATTTGGACAGTAATAAAGGAGGGAATTTGAAGACTAAAGACCTTGGAGTTCATCAAAATCCACTGTATCTAAGCAGAAATAAAACCACCCAGGTTTTTTTATGAATCTGATTCCTGTGGCATGTGAGGTTTATAGAGTTGCCTCTATTTTCATGTTAGGATTTTTCAACCCCTTCGAAAATTCATTTCTCTCTGAACTTGGCCTCTGTGACTCTTTCCTATTGAGTATCTGGCGGGTGAGGCTGCGGGCTGGCCCAGTACTCAGGCCCAACCCCACCAGCATCCGGGAATTCCAGATGGCTGTGCATCAGCCACTGCCTGAGGAGCTGGCCAAGCGTGCTGTATTAGGGTGCCAAGGCTGTCACCTAGTACACCAGCTCTAAGTGACCCAGGCCTAACATGCATAAAGGGTGAACTGCTGGAAAAAAAAAAAAAAAAGAAAGAAAGAAAGAAAGAAAGAAAAAAGAAAAAAAAAGAAAAGAAAGAAAGGATGGGAGGGGCGAAGAGAATCTCAACCAGGCTCCACGCTCAGCACGGAGCCCAACATGGGGCTGATCTCAAGACCCTGAGATCATGACCTGAGCCGAAATCAAGAGCTGGACACTTAATGGACTGAGCCACCCAAGGGCTCCCAGCCATTGTCACTTCTGAATCAAGTGTGTTCACAAGTGTCCCTGGTAGCTGAGATAATTTGACTATTTTCCCATTGTCTCCTTCCAGCCTTTCATCTATGAAGTGCAAGCTCTCTTCCATCCTTCATTCCTCCCTCCTACATCCCTTCTTCCTTTCTTCCTCTATGCCTCCCTCTCTCTTTCTGTGTTTCTTTCTTTCTATCAAATTGATATAGACAGTATTCTGTTGTGCACACATTTTGTTCCTTTTTCTACCAAACCATTTTCTACTACCATCAACCCTTCAGTGAGAATACTATTTTAATGAGTAATGTTTGACCATTTAAACTGTACACAATCCTTTGATTTCACACATTCCTTTCCCCTCCCACTTTAAGCCACGCATGTTTGCTC
>NC_058410.1:14193489-14221146 GCF_002201575.2 Neomonachus schauinslandi | reverse complement strand
TTTCTTTCTACTCTTTGATCTCTCAGTCCCTACAACACCTGACCCTTTGCCTAATAATCTTAGGTACCGTCTCATCAATAAAAAAAACAATTCAAAAACCCTTTGACTTTCTGTCCCCTCAGAGCATTGCTCTAAGTCCTTTTCTCACAAGTGACACGCACCTGATCTCATTTTCCGATCACCCCAACTACTCTTTAAACTCTCAATCAAATGTTTGTTGTCTCCACTCAATTTAAAATGAACTCAAAGGCAACCAGAAACTTCCTAGTAGGGCCAGGAGCCTGAACCTGGCCAGTGGTCTTTCCACGGTCTTCCTCTTCCTCAGCATCCTTCAAAATACTGTGATCCTTGGCTCTATGACTTGTGTTCCTAGCTCTCTGACTGCCCCTCACTGCCTTTACATCTTCTTCTCTACTATCTCCCATTTTAATTTCTATTCCATTCTGCTTATACTTAGCTTTTTCCTGTGGCAACCAAGTAAAGTGTCATGGAAATTTCTGAACTTGAATTCTAGTCCTCCCATCTGGGTCTAGTGCTCTGTTTACTATTATCTTCTACTTGCTACCAATTAGAGTTAGAATGAGAAGTAGGTATCCGTATAAGTTTACTGATGCATATCTGCAATTAAGTACCTTTCAATTCTGGGGCGCCTGGGTGGCTCAGTCGTTAAGCGTCTGCCTTCGGCTCAGGTCATGATCTCAGGGTCCTGGGATCGAGCCCCGCATCGGGCTCCCTGCTCGGCAGGAGACCTGCTTCTCCCTCTCCCACTCCCCTGCTTGTGTTCCCTCTCTCGCTGTGTCTCTCTCTGTCAAATAAATAAATAAAATCTTTAAAAAAAAAAAAAAGTACCTTTCAATTGTGTGAAACTGATCTATGTATCTGTATATCTATATCTGTTTCTCTCTCTCTCTCCATCAAGAGCAAGAAAAGCAGCCTGAAGGCTAGCAAATACAACTAAAAAAAGAAAATTGATGAGATTCAAAGGGCTTATTCAACACAAAATTTTAAATGTATGGAAAATGAAGGGCACGAATAAGGGCTACCAAAAAAATTCTTTAGCAAATAGATTCTAAGACATGTTTGTGTAATATATAAATGAAATAATTAGTGAATCCCTTATTAACATATAGATTTGTGAAAGTCTATCTAAAAATAAAGTGAAAGATAAAATTCATTGAAAATAAAATAAGCAGTTAGAGTCAAGTTTATGAGATAAATTATATTTCTCTTAAGTTTGCTCTACCAGAAAAAATAGGCCTTTATTTAATACCTAGTTGAGTCTATTACTGAGTGGGTAGAGTACATGCCAACTAGGTCCGAGGTAAAATCTACCTCACCACCCCCTCTAATGACATCTGCCTACAAATTAAATTTTGTGGCCATAAAATAAAGAATGTAGTTGAAAGGCTTATGCCCAAATGTTTCTGACTTGTAAGTAAAAGTATGAGTACTTCTGTCTTGGAAGGTTGTCTTAGAAAGGAGGACAAAATTGTTTAGAGTTCAGGGTCTGGTCTAAAGAGTTAGCATTTAGAGTATGGCCTTCAGGGAAGATTAACCATCCTTGTTCTCAAGGGTTTCTGTTTTCTTTTTTTGTTGTTGTTAAAGATTTTATTTATTTATTTGAGAGAGAGAATGAGATAGAGCATGAGAGGGGGGAGGGTCAGAGGGAGAAGCAGACTCCCCGCTGAGCAGGGAGCCCGATGCGGGACTCGATCCCAGGACTCCAGGATCATGACCTGAGCCGAAGGCAGTCACTTAACCAACTGAGCCACCTAGGCGCCCCGGGTTTCTGTTTTCTTCGATCTTTTAACAAATCTCTTTAGAAAAATATATTCAACAATATCCAGTAGTTCCTTGCCATTATTATTTCTTGTCATTCCTTTTTCTTGATAAAGAGCCACATTGTGTCTTCATATGTTGAAGGGTATAATTCACCCCAGTAAGTACATATAAGAAAGCCTACACAGAAACCAATAACATAACTTAATGAAAAGAACATTGAGAGAAAAAACTTGCTTCAGGTGTTGAAATCGTATTAAATTTATCGTAAGTATTTATTTACTTCAAAGCAAGTTGAAGACAAATACCAGAATCTGTCCAGTTCTGGCATTGTAATGCTCGCTATGCACCAGCTGATGCTCATGAATGCTCAACCCTACACTTCTTTTTAGATCCAAGGCTGATCTTGGGCAGGGAGGAAAAATGGAGGGTGAGGAAACATCTTAGGAGCTGTGATGGGTGACCTGACATCAGAGCGCAGGAACTGCTACTCCAGAGCTGACCTTGTGCCTTATAGCTGATCCCCTGGTTTGGTGTCCTGTACCTAAGCATGTGTCTCAGGATCCTGCCTCATCTCCTAGAGGGGAATTGTCACATTCATTAATTCATTTGTTGACTCACTCAGTAAACATTCACAGTGCTTAATATGTGTCAGATGCTAGGTTATTTGCTATAATAGAAAGGTGAAGAGGTGTCTAATCGACAGAAGTCTACATAAGTAATTCACACATCTTAGATGACCTTACACCTTTTTGGCATTCTCCTACCACCAGACCCACTGTGTCCTACCTAGGTGATACCCATCCCAAATTGGTACTTCTTCTTCTGCAAAGCTGACCCTTTCTATGTCCTAAAGCCCTTTAATGATGGATGTCAATAGAAATTGGAGCCCAATTGAATATATATTCTTTCATTGACTAGTTATTTCCTGTGAATGTGTGATTTTTTGGAAGAAGTGAAAATCTAAGAGACTAATAACAAGAATAATAACTTCATGATTGAGGTTGTCTAAGAGACAAGAATAACCCATTGAAGCAGTAAAGATGGCCCCGCATGGCTTTTTCTCTCATTTTCTTTTCTGTTCTTAATCTTAGTTCCTGGTACCTGGTTTTCCTTCCTCTTATATAGATTCCCCATGTCTTCATGCATTTTACTATAACCATGGCATGCCACTCAAGTATGCCAACTTCCTGGGCAAGACACAAATATGAAACTTTTCTCCATCTTGCTCCTTTTAATACCTATGATGGCACCATAGGGAAAACTCTGTCAATGTTAGGTCTGTCACTTTTTTAAGTTTACTTGGTTGAAATATTGCAATATTTTTTTCTGACCAATTTTAGTATTTCAAATTCATCAGAAAAAAAATTGAAAATTAGCAAAATTAGGGGGGAAATTACCATCCTACTTAGTTTCCCTATAAAATTATAACTTTCATTAATATTTTGATACATTTGCTTTTAAACCTTAAAAGGTAGGATTTTTCTAAACAAAAACATGGTCATTTTATACATTTGCTATATCATATCTTCACTTACTATATTTTTCACATCATTAAGTAATCTTTTAGATGTAATTTTAATAGTATAAAATTCTTGAATAATTAGCTAATTCCATTTCCTAACTAATGTTTATTAAATTTTCTATTACAAATTATTCTGGGATGAATATCTTTTAGATATCACTCCCCATCCCATCTCAGTTTGGTAGTCTTTTGCGATGGTCATTTGAGCCAACGCTGCCCAATAAGATATAAGCAGAAGTGTACTAAGTAGTGGGTCTAAATAAAAACAAACCAAATCAGGGCATTACGGGCCTTTTGTCTTGTATCTTTCTCCTTTATTTCTGTCATAAATATGGATGTGATGCCTAGAGATGCACCTGCCAGCTTGCAAGCCTGCAGAAGGATGCCACACCATAAGGAAGGTGAGGTTCAATACTAAGTAGCTCTCAACCAGAATTCCCCCATGCATCTTGTAGCTAAGAAATACAATCCTTTTTTTTCTTTTTTTAAATTATGTTTGGTTAGCCAACATATAGTACATCATTAGTTTTTGATGTGGTGTTCAACAATTCATTAGTTGCATATAACCCCCAGTACCCCTCACCCAGCTATCCCATCCCACCGCCCCCCCCTTCCCTTCTGAAACCCTCAGTTTGTTTCCAGGAGTCCAGAGTCTCTCATGGTTTGTCTCGCTCACAATCCTTTTCTAATTTAATTTTGTTAAAATTTCCCACATAACTCTGTTTTTATTCTTCTCCTTGAGTGGTGGCTCAGTAGAATGCAAGTATTTTTAGACTTTACTATTTAAAAATGTGTTTACTTACCACTCAATTATAAGACAAAGAGCTCAAACAAAGCGTCGTCAAAGATTTAAATAGACTGTCTCCACAAAAAGAAAAGAAAAAGAAGATATGCAAATTGCTAATAACAACATAAGAACATAAGATGTTGAACCTCATTAGTAACTGGGAAAATGCGAAATCAAATCACAATGAAATGTACAAGAATCACTAATAACTTCTCCTCTATTAGAATGGCTATAATTAAAAGGACAGAAAATACCGTGCTGGTGAGGATATGGGGAAACTGAGTCCTATTACATTACTGACAGGAATTGAACATAGCCACTTTGGAAAATAATTTGGCAGTTTCTTATAAAGTTAAACATAATTCACCAACTGACCCAGCAATTCCTCTACTAGGAATCTATCAAGGAAATGAAAACGTATATTCACACAAAGACATGTATATAGAAGCATTGTTCATCTAACCCCAGGGTGAAAATTATCCCCATGTCCATCAACTGGTATGTGAATAAACAAAAAATATATATACTGTATCCATTCCATGAAGTCTGTGTAGCACTAAAAAAAGAAGAGAGATACTGTTACATGTCACGGGGTGGATGAATCCCCAAAACAGTGAATGAAGCCAGTGCAATGGTCTACATATTATATGTAGACATTTATATACAATGTTAAGAGGCAAACTGATAGAGACAAGACAGATTGGTGGATGCCCAGGCTGGGTGTAGGAACTGGCTTTAACTGCAAAAGGAATTGGCAGACTTTGGGAGGTGATAGAAATGTTTGAAAACATGATTGTGGTACTGATTGTGCAACTATAAATTACTAAAATCATTAAGCTACCCACTCACATTGGGCGAATTTTATGGTATGTAAGCTATACCTCAATAAAGCTGGGTTTTTATTTTAAGATTTTATTTATTTATTTGACAGAGAGAGTTTTTAAAATATTTCTGAACATTCTCATTACAAGTTGAGTATGCCAATTAAATTATTTTGTGTTGTTAAAACATTAAAGCCAAATGGTCTAGATAAAATAGTCTTGAGGCAGTTTAAAAACTTGACTTAAGCATGAGATACTATTTATGCTACAAACGGGAATGATTCAGAAGAGAAGGAAGAAAAGAGCCCCTGCAAAGTATACGGGCCAACATATAAAAGGAGACCAAGATAGGTCACTATCTCTTGGAAAGCCGAAAAGAATTTTTGAAACCTTCCCAAATGGAGAGATGTCCCAAATCCTTGGTCTACGAACAGAACCATTTATTTTCATTCTTACCAAGCATGTTAGACAGTTCCCAACATTTGTTCCTTATTAATTCACCTCTCTATGAAGTATTAACAATCTCCACTTTGCAGATGAGAAAACTGAGACTCAGTCTCGGCCCCCTCTCCAGCAGCCAGAAAGGGCGAAACAGAGCCTCAGAGCCAATCCAGTGTAATTCCAAACTGAAGCTCTCACCGTTAACCTTTATAATGTGCTGCTTCAATCTCCCTCACCCACCCTAGAGCCCCAGTGCTTAAAAGAGCAAAAGGCACTTAGTAACTAATAGGGGCGCCTGGGTGTCTCAGTCGTTAAGCGTTGCCTTCCGCTCAGGTCATGGTCCCAGGGTCCTGGGATCGAGCCCCGCATTGGGCTCCCTGCTTGGCGGGGAGCCTGCTTCTCCCTCTCCCTCTACTGTTCCCCCTGCTCTCTCGCTCTGTCAAATAAATAAATAAAATCTTAAAAAAAAAAAAAACCAGTAACTAATATTTCTCAGATAAATTTCAGTCTTCATACATATGGAGGTAATTAATTATATTGTGTTCTTAATAATCTTGTAGAAATAGGCTGAAATTGTTAACCATAATATTTTTCTTAAGATACATATGGTTTCTTCCATTCTCAATTATTAACACTAATGGGAGTATTTTATAATGTGGGTCCTCCAGAAATCATTCTTGTTTTGTTGTTGTTTTTAGTGTTCTGGATTTTAGATCCTAACTCCTACTCCGTTAGAAGGTTAACCATTTTGATTTAGGAATGCACAATAGCATTGTCTTTCCCAAACTCCATCTCTACATTTCTAGAATTCTAGTATCCATTTCTCCCTGGGTGTCCAGACAGAAGATCAAGTAATCCTTTCCACCAAATGTTCTCCTCTTCCTCATTTTCTTATCTACCTTACTAGGAATAATATCTTCCCTGTCACTCAGACTTAGAAATCTGATAACCATGTCCAGTAATTGCCCAGTTCCTATCATTTCTACCACCACAACATCCTTCAGACCATGTACATCTGATTCCTGCATGTAACCCTTTTGTCCTTCACAAAACATCTCATCTCACCGGGTTCCTATTACGAAGCAATTGATCCCTGGCTGTCAACTTTGGTTTTTTGTCCCTTAAAGAATTTCCTCAAGTGGAAGTTCTTCATATCTCATTAACTCCAACTTGGTTACCTCTGAACATGGCTGGTTACGACTCAAAATGAAACCAGAGTGTGAAACATGCAACCAATACAGGGCGGCCAAAAATCAAAATGTCAAATGTCAAGGAATTCACATAACTCGTGCTGTGTATCTGACCCAGTTTACTGTTGTCATTTGAATTTTTTCAGTTTTGTTGGGGAAGAGCAGAAAGCTTTGATTAAAGCTATTACATGGTGAACCAGTTATGGATGACAGAAAAATACAGGGAAGCAGGAGTAAATGTCTGGAAATGAACTGGAAATACCTACTTGGCATATGTATATACTTGGGGATGTTGGATGGCATGCTAGAGAATTTGGACTTATTTCTACATAATAAATGTAATAAAAATGTAAGTCAGAAGTTATTTTGTAGAACATTTAATGGTGATTATTTTGCTCTTATGTATAGAAGTATATTTCCATTTGAAAAACCATCATTTTACTCCAGACAGCTGGAAATCAAATTATTTAGAAAAATGAAACTTCAGAATTAATATTTAAGACATAAGAACAATAAACACAGAGTTCAGATTTTCAAAAGATTGATCTATTACAAAATTTAGTTTGCTAACGTATTTATACATACACAACCCACAGAAACACTACCCTCCTGTAACCAGATTCACAAATAAAGTTTGGGTAGCCTAGAACACTCAGAGCTTCCATTGTCATATCCCTTGAGCATCTTAGAATTTCATTTTACTGGGCTTTTTTGTTAAGAACGAGAGAGAGAGATGGAGGAAAAGGGGCAGAGGGAGAGAGAGAATCTTAAGCAGACTCCACACTCAGTGCAGAGCCCGACACGGGCTCAATCTCACAACCCTAAGATCATGACCTGACCTGACATTAAGAGTTGGACACTTAACCGACTAAGCCACCCAGGCACCCCTCATTTTACTGGGCTTTTTATCCAAAAATCATATGAAGTTTTCTCCAAAATTCTGCCTCTGTGCCTTTACAATGTATTATTAGCTTGTCCACTGAAGAATGTGTTTTATTTTCCAGGTGTGTATATGAATTCATTTCTCTGGAGTGCATTCATCTTGGTTTTTACCATCTCGTCTCATCCTGGTGGAGCTCTGCATTGCTTTATCAAGGGTAGGATATCATTCTCCCGGTGCATGAACTGGCAGCCATTCTATTGTTAAGCTTTCTTCAGCTTTTTGGTAACTTCCATTACGTACTTATCACACCAATTTGTTCTTCTGCATTCCAATACTTTTTGTAATTTAATTATTAAGACGAACCAACTTCGACATACTATGAAAATAATGACTATTACAAAATCATGATTGCAGTTATTATGAATACTAATAGCTTTGACTGCTGTTATAGTCACTTTACCCTTACCTGAACACTTTGGGTTGCTTCTAAGAGTTTATTAACATATTAACAAACTTAAAATAACATACTGGGTACTTACTTGGTGCCAAGCATTGGGTTGGACCCAAGGAAATTCAAAAACAAAGAAGGCACACACATTTACCACAGAGAGGATAAAATATAGTTTCTTTTCTTAAATAACTATGTGAACTAACCAAAGATCATCCACTTAATTATTTTTTCTCTTTTTGCTACAGACCTAATAAATGATCGGTTGTTTATTGTACATGGATACATATAAACAGAGACAACTCTCTGAATTCACTGGTCTTAGTGATCTAGTAATATACAATAAATGGAGTGAATTACAGCTAGAATTCAGAATTTTAGAATTTCAGAAATGCCTTTTAAGTGAATTATCTCAGTTGTTCTTCATAAACTGCAAGTTAAAGAAAACAGGTCTTTTACTACATGCTTTACTAGTGAGACAAAAGTTAGTTACAGAGGCCAATATTACTTGTTTAAAGATAGATAAATATAAGCCCCCAAATAATTTTATTCCAAGAGATTATATGGGGGTTGGTAGTTATACAAGATAGACATTTAATAAATATATATTGAATGAATAATATGCTTTTGTTATTTGATGCCACAATTTCATCCAAATTCATTATGTTTACATGAGGTCTGCCTAGTTGAAAGGTTTTTCATCCACGACCAATTAAAAGTAGGGCAAATCAGGTACAATAAAGTATAAGGGTTTCAATAGGGAAACATTTTTAAGTTGCATTGTTAAGTCCAGATCAAATTACTGTCTCATAAAAAAAATCATAATTAGATTCTTCTCACAATCACAGAAATACATAAATATTTATGGAAATTGCTCATCAGAGTTATCATACAACAGAACCCTGCCATACCATTGTTTCTCCTTTTTCCTCTCTAATCTATAATGAGAGGAACTTTCATCACGATGTTGTTTTAGAAAATTGGAATTATATTAGACAATGTATAAAATATCATCAAGCCATACAGTCAGTGTTCTAGGATTTTTATTCTTAATGTGCTAGGCTTCTGCATCTGTTAATTCCCAGTTGGTTACTTGGAATTCTTTCTGCTTCTGCCAAACATCAATTACCAAGGCTTCTTGATTTTCCAATCCTGGCAGCTCTTCTCCTACTAAATTGAAAAATCTGAAAATCTACAGAAGGAATTACAATCACACCACCTTAGAGGCCTTGTGTCAGGACTAATGAAGTAATAGACTCTGAAGTGCTTTGAACTTTCATGAGAAAGATGCTATAATAAATGCAAAATTGTAGTCACACACAAAAGTGTCATCATTTTACACTTTGTCAGAAGTAAAAATGTGGTATAAAATTTTCTCATGAAATCCCGCTGATTGCTCTGAAAAGAGTAAGTAGTGAGTTCATTTCTTATGACAGGGATAGATCCACGTACTGTGCAAGTTTTAACAACTGAAAATTTTCCTTTGGTCACAGAAGATACTAGCATGTGTCATAACAGAGACATTCTAGGTATATGTAATTAGATGGAGTATTATTCATTCAGAAACATAAGCCCATGTCTAATGTTGGCTATTGGACAGACATTATCAATGACCTATGATGCCCATCTCTACAACCCACGGGAAGTTTAAGGAAGTACATTATGTAGATAAAGATTTAGAAGGTGGTCGGGCACCTGGGTGGCTCAGTCATTAAGCGTCTGCTTTCAGCTCAGGTCATGATCCCAGAGTCCTGGGATCGAGTCCCACATCGGGCTCCCTCCTCGGGGGGAAGCCTGCTTCTCCCTCTCCCACTCCCGCTGCTTGTGTTCCTGCTCTCGCTATCTATGTCTCTGTCAAATAAATAAATAAATAAAATCTTAAAAAAAAAAAAAGACTTAGAAGGTGGTCATTTACCCCAACAGTCATCCTTGACCATTTACGGGATGCTCCTTGACGATGAAAAGTTCCAAGTTTCCTCTTGTGGCACAGAAACATCTGCAGAGAATTTTCAACAGTTTCATGATTCACTTATTTGTCTCAATACACCCCAGGCCAGCACTTTGTCACTGCCTCTTGGTCTTGCAATGCCTTAAATTCAAAAAAAAAAAAAAAAAAAACTTACTTAAAAAGTGGTGGTTTCCTCCATTTATTTAGAAAGACAGATTCTCTGGATTAAGTTACCAAAAGCTTGATCTTCAAAGGGGAAATTTTAGTGACGTATCTGGCAAAAACTAATTAGTGGAAGAATGGTGTATAATTGCAAAGTGTATTGCATAGATAATAGTCTTTTTTTTTTCTTTTTTTTTTAATAACACCCAGGGCTCATTACAAGGATAATAGTCTTAAATGGCTGTTTTCAAATGACCACTTGAGGGCGCCAAAGCAGAAGCAAAGAGAGCCCTAAACCTAGCACTTCTAAGGTTTTTTTCTCCACCTCTAAAGAGATGGTCCTGGCTTCAAACACCGCAGCAGAGTAAAGAATGTCTTTTTTAAAAGGCAGTTATGATGAGAGATGCATGCTTTCACATTACTATATTTGGTCACTCCCAAATTCTACAACAAACCTAAGAGTCTCTGCATCACATCCTTCATTCTCAACATGAACTTCATGTGAAACTAAGAATTCCCTCCAAGCCCATTGGACATAACTTAATTCCTTTTCTCTCACAGTTCTTACTTCACCTTCCATTCTATTATTAGTATTCTTTCCCACTAGCATTTTCCCCACTATTCTGACTCCATTCTACACTCAAAAGTTTAAATTCCGTTTATGACATTAGTCTTAAAGCCATTTAACTAAGGATTTTCTGTGCTTGCTGGAGTGCTGGAGTGGGTAGGTCAGTCATTCCCTCTGCTATAGAACAGAGGGGTCCTTTGTTTCTTTTTTTTAAAAGATTTTTTTTTTTCTGATTTTATTTAAGAGAGAGAGAGAGAGCACAGAAGCAGGAGGTTTAGCAGAGGGAGAGGGAGAAGCAGGCTCCCCGCTAAGCAGGGAGCCCATGAAGACCCTGGGATCATGACTTGAGCCAAAGGCAGATGCTCAACCGACTGAGCCACCCAGGCGCCCCCAGAGGGGTCCTCTGAACTCATATCTTTTAGCTCTTTTGTTTCTGTATTTTGATTATTTGTTTATATATGTTCTCCCATACGACTGTTAGCTCCTTGTGCATAGAAACATGTATTAATTGTACCTTCTGTCCTCTGGGCAAGCTCTCAATAAAAGGTGCATAAATGAAAAGAGAAAAAAAAACTCAATCTCTAATTTCAAGTAGAATGTAATTCGGTAGGGAACATGAATGAGGCACCTTAAAAAGCTAACTAGGGCTCCTGGGTGGCTGTTGGTTAAGCGTCTGCCTTTGGCTCAGGTCATGATCCCAGGGTCCTGGGATGGAGTCCTGCTCCTCAATGGGGAGCCTGCTTCTCCCTCTGACCCTCCCCCCCTCATGTGCTCTCTCCCTCTTATTCTCTCTCTCTCAAATAAATAAATAAAATCTTTAAAAAAAAGCTAACTAATACTAAGGAGTTAATAGTAATACAATGTCACAATATGAGTTGTCTATAGCAATGCTGTCCAGTAGAAATTAGGTAATTTAAAATTCTTTTAGTAGCCACATTAAAAAAGTAAAAGGAAACTAGTGGAATTAATTTTAATAACATATTTACTTAACCCAATATAGCCAAAATGTTATCACTTCAACATGTGATCTATATAAAATATTTACTATGAGATATTTTACATGTTTTTTTTGTCTTTGAAATCCAGCATGTATTTTACATTTATAAGACATCTCAATACAGTTGCAAAATTTTCATCAGAAATACTTAATCTGCATTTAGATTCCATAACATTTACAGTTGAAAAGGTAGATTCACATACTCCAGTTATTCTAAACATATATAAAAGTTTCCAATAATTAAATGGAGTACCAAAAAATTATTTTCCTTTAATATTCATATCCATGTTAACAAAACTGGTTCATCTTTTTTTAAAAAATTGGTTCGACTTTGAAGAAAAGCCTATTCATTAAGTACATTCACTAACTTTTATGTCAACTCAGGATTGCTAACATTGAATGCAAGGACTGTTGCTTAAATTAAAAACCAACTCTAAGTTAATATCAACAAAGCATTCTTCCAATTTTTCTTATGTTTCTGCAGTCAATTTATACAATATTGTCATTTATAGCTAAAATGTTTTGACACTGGTTCATAAAGATGTGTAAAGTCTTTATTGTTGTTTTGTATTATGTACAGTTTTAATTTTGATATGTTACCATATATGTCTACCTAGTCACAAATAAGCTTTCCCTCTCCTTGGAGCTTCAATTTTATATTATTCATTTATAGTGTAATGTCAGTGAAAGAATATAAACCATACTGCTATTTTTGTCTTTATTAAATATTTGGCAAGCATTTCTTAGTTTCAAAAAAATTTTTGAATTGGAAGTAACGGTACAATAAATCTTTTTAAAACTGCTCCACAACTCAACTCATCATCGTGGGTGAAGAACTCAAGATCATTAGATTTCCTCATCTTGCATTTCTTCAATAGTTCCCCAAACTGGCAGTGATTCATAGTCTATCCCCACATACTCTGAGCAGGTGTACTCATGAGACATTTTGAAGAATCATAGAATGGAATCAAGGAAGAAGGAAACAAAATCTCTTGTAAAATTCCAACATGCTAGAGCACTGTCATCATGATAGAAATTAATTTTTTCAACTTAGCTTAAATTCTTCTTTGGAGATACAGAAGATTCAGAAGTATCTATTCCATGCAGCTGTGAACTGACATTTCTTTGTATCTTTGGAAGTCCTTAGACAAAAGATACCCACAGTGCTAATTGTACTGTATCTCCTTTATTGCAACACTCAACTAAAGGGAAAGAAAAGGACATCCAGTTTAGGTCCAACTGATCACTGATGCTTTTAGAAAGCTCTTATATTATGGCTGTTTGCTGGCTTAATTGTGGATATTTCATTTTTCATAAAATATCTTTTTCAGATTTTCTAACAAAAGCCATCCATCTGAAATAATAACTCCTTTTATATATTTCCATTCAAAATAATTTTCTCTTTGCATACAAAAATCCAAGTCATTTAACAGCTTCTTTAATAGGCTACAGTTACAAGCTCAGATTCTGTTAAAGTTTTAATATTTTGTTGTGACTGGACTATTTTTTTAAAGATAGTTATTTATTTATTTATTTGAGAAAGAAGAGAGAGCACAAGCAGGGAGAGAGGCAGAAGGAGAAGCAGACTCCCTGCTGAGCAGGGAACCTGATGCCGGACTCCTGGGATCAAGACCTGAGCTGAAGGCAGACACTTAACAGACTGAGCCACCCAGGCATCCTTAAACACATGTTTATAAATGCTACAAGTTCATAAAGAAGACTTCCCCCCCAAACTGAGATTTTACCTAGTATTAAATATTTAAAGGTAAAAAGGGATGGAGAAAGGGCATCCCAAGCAGTAAGTAACGAGCCAAAACAAAGCACAGATGGGAAATAGTGCAACAAAAAAAAAAATGAATGAAAGAAAACTCCAGAAAATTAAATTGAAGCCAGGAGCAGAAGGCCTTCGGGGCCAGGAGTAGACATTATGTAATAAGTAATGTGGAATCTTTGAGGATTGTAAACAGGAAAGTTACTATGAAGGAAGTATTTTAGGAAAACTCACCTGGCAACAGAATAGACAGCGCACGGGGCACCTGGGTGGTTCAGTTGGTTAAGCGACTGCCTTCAGCTCAGGTCACGGTCCCAGGGTTCTGGGATCGAGCCCCGCATCGGGCTCCCTGCTCGGCGCGAAGCCTGCTCCTCTCTTTCCCACTCCCCCTGCTTGTGTTCCCTCTCTCGCTGTGTCTCTCTCTCTGTCAAATAAATAAATAAAATCTTTAAAAAAAAAAAAATAGACAGCGCATGGGAGAAGAAGAAATTAGAAGACACTATAATTAACTAAGAGTCAGGTGATAAGGATCTGGATTGTGGCAGCTGGAACAGAAATGAAGGAGAAATGTGAGCAAAGCATGACAAAGGAAGTCTCCTTGGAGCTTGGTTGAATATAAACACAGGGAGTAAGTAAAATGTATTCTGGATTTTCAACCCGGTATTAAGAGATGAGTGTACAGGGCACCTAGGTGGCTCAGTGGATCAAGCATCCGACTCCTGATTTTAGCTCAGGACATGATCTCTTGGGTTGTGGGATCCAGCCCTGTGGGGCTCTGCACTCATTGGGAAGTCAGCTTGAAGGATTCTCTCCCTCTGCCCTCTTCCCCGCTCCTGGGAGCTCACGCTCGCTCTCTCTTAAAAAAAAAAAAAATAATAATAATTAATAAATATTGAAAAAAAAGAGATTAGTCTACAATAGTCTTTTTAATTCCTGCTAAAGAAGTATCATAATTACTTTTCTTTTCCTTCCTACCAAGTTGAGAATTCTAATCTGAAGAACAATGACGGCTATAAGCGTATTTGGAGGAGACATCTGAGCAGTGGTGCAATTACAAGGAGCTAAAAGAGGAAGGAACGTAAGAAAAGCAAAAGAACCAGAAAAATGCTGTGCCATGGCAGCCCAACCAGGAAAATAATTTTATTTTTTTATTTATTTTTATTTTTTATTTTTTATTTTTAAAGATTTTATTTACTTATTTGAGACAGAGAGAATGACAGAGACAGAGAGCACATGAGAGGGGGGAGGGTCAGAGGGAGAAGCAGACCCCCTGCCGAGCAGGGAGCCCGATGAAGGACTCGATCCCGGGACTCCAGGATCATGACCTGAGCCGAAGGCAGTCGCTTAAACAACTGAGCCACCCAGGCGCCCCCAGGAAAATAATTTTAAAAGGAATGAATTGTCAACAGTTTCAAAAGGGCTTTGGTAATACCAAATCGGAGTTTACAACTTCATTTCCTTTGACTCCAGTTTTGGTGTTTTCTCTTTTAGTGGCATTTGCTGATACTTTCTGCCCTGGCCAATCTTTCCAAATGTAATCTTGAGTACTTATCAATTTATCAGTATACATTGTACTCTCTCTTAATGAATAAAAAGCAATCTCTCTAATTCCAGTGATAAGTCCTTAAGTAAAATAAAAAATTTATATATGCTATGAAAAAAATTCTATATTTTTACTATTTATTCTACGAAGGTAAAAATACCTCAAGAATAGAAAATGTTGATTTTCTTCTTAACACATCTTAGACTAGACCATATAATTACAAAGGAATTAGTAAGCATATAAACTAAACAAAAATGATTGAGATATGAGAGCCAATATTTAAATATATGCATTCTAGAAAAATAAACATTACCATTAACTACTGAAGAAGAATATGTAAATCGGCCAATAATTCAGGTCTACTTTTTTTATTCTTAATTATACCACATGAGATTAAGCACATAAAATATGGCAATTAGTTTTCCTAATCAATTTATCTGCTATTTAAAATTTTAATTGTACTTTGCTCTCTTCTATAGCTATTCCCACAAATATTTAAAGATTCAAATGAAAAGATTGCATTTAATTAAAAAGTGAATTCAATCGAAAATATTGAAAAAATACAGAAATGTTATGTGTTATTTTACATCTGCTGAGATAAAATATATAGTATTATTGGGGCACCTGGGTGGCTCAGTTGGTTGAGCGACTGCCTTCAGCTCAGGTCATGATCCTGGAGTCCCCGGATCGAGTCCCTCATCGGGCTCCCTGCTCGGCAGGGAGCCTGCTTCTCCCTCTGACCCTCCCCCCTCTCATGTGCTCTCTGTCTCTCTCATTCTCTCTGTCTCAAATAAATAAATAAAATCTTTTTAAAAAAATCTAAAAATATATAGTATTATAAATGAAGAAACATAAAGCAGGATACACATGTATAAAAAAATAATACATGTGCAAAAAATCTCTAATTACATATGGACTAAAAGATAAGAAGCCATACCAAAATGACAACACCCTCTGTGTTTAATTATGTTGGAACCAGGGGGATATTTTTCATCCTTTTCTTTTTTTCCAAAATGTCTATAACAACAGTGGTTATATTTTGGAATCAAATATAAAGATGTACATTTAAAAAGAAAGGTCTAAATAATTTTTCTAAGTTCACCTGATCTTCCGGGATTAGTTTTATTCAACTTTTCTACTCATGCTGATACTCTCACAGATCCAAGTATTTAACATGGAATTAAAAAATTTAGGCACGGGGCGCCTGGGTGCCTCAGATGGTTAAGCATCTGCCTTTTCATCTCAGGTCATGATCTCCAGGTCCTGGGATCAGGCTCCCCACTCAGCAGGGAGTCTGCTTCTCCCTCTCCCTCTGCCTCTCCCCCTGTTTATGCTTTCTCTGTCTCTCTCTCCCTCTCTCTCAAATGAATAAATAAAATCTTAAAAAAAATTTAGGCACAAAGCTCTATTATATTAACTAAGGTTTTATGGCATTTTTTGTGTTTAGATAATTAATTGGCAAATCAGAAGAGCACAGAAAGGAATTCACAAAATTACTTAGATGAAGCCATAACATACATTAAAAATTGTCAAGAGAATGACAGAGGAAAGGAAACTAGTTTCATTAAACCCATCTTTTGTGAAAAACCAGTTCTGATGGCAATGAATATTGTCTTTATACCTACATACTGGCAGGTACAAATATCCAATGCACTGCACAGTTTTTAAGGGCTCAATCATATTCCTAAAATACTTCTTTTAAATAAAAAATAAATGATGTAGTAATGAAACACATTTGTGTTTGCTACAAAAAATTCAGTGAAACAATTTAATAATCTTCATAAAATATTTATTTACTTGAGTGAATTAACTTAAGTAATCAATGGAAATTGCTTTAGTTCTCCACGGCCATGTACTCACATGATGTGTTCTCTGCCCAGAATTCAAAAATACTCCTCTGAGGTGCAGACAGCATTCTAGACACATTGAATGAAAACTCTGTTATAGCAACCGAACTTTATAGGTGAATATAAAAATAACAAGCAAGGAAAAATAAAAAACCAAAATGCCTTGATTGCATGTCTCTTTTGGTCACACTTATATATTTTCCTTGGGGAATAACTCTGGATGGAATTTGAGAGCCAAACTGAAGTTCAAGATACATGGCAATAGTAAATAAATAAATAGGACATAGCAAAACAAAAACAAAAATAGGAAAAGCAAAGTCAAGACAGATGACAAACTGCAAGAACTAGTCTGCAAGTTACGATATAAATACTTAATACATAAATAACTTAAAATATGAGAAAAATGTATAAAAATCAGATAGAGAAAATGGACAAAGTACGCAATTAGTTCTCTCTCTTTCTCACACAAACACACACACAAGGAGATATATAAATGGTCTGTAAACATATGAAAAGATGTTCAACCTCACTCTTAGTAAGAGAAATGCAAATTAAAGAATAAACAGGTACCATTTGTCATGGTATTATAGTCTCATAATTAAAAAACTTCATTACAGGGACGCCTGGGTGGCTCAGTCGTTGAGCGTCTGCCTTTGGCTCAGGTCATGATCCCAGGGTCCTGGGATCGAGTCCCACATCGGGCTCCCTGCTCCTTGGGAGCCTGCTTCTCCCTCTGCCTCTCTCTCTCTGTCTCTCATGAATAAATAAATAAAATCTTAAAAAAAAAAAAAAAAAACTTCATTACATACTGTTAGCAAAACTATGGAAAATAGGTTCTATCATACATTATTCGTAGGTGTTCAAAATGGTAAAATCTATATAGAGCAGAATTTGGCAGTAACTCATAAAACAGCATATTAATTTACCCTTTGCTTCAATAATCTTATTCCTAGGAATTTATGCTAAAGATATATCTCAACACTACCAAAATATATGAACAAGTTTGTTCACTGTGGCATTATGTCTAATTGCAAAATAATGGAAACCGTCTCACTGCTCATAAATAGAATAGTTTAATAAAGTATATTATGTCCACATAATGGAGTACTCTGCAACTGAAAAAAAAATTAGAAAGAGCTCTATGATATGTAGTGACTTTTAAAATACATTGTTAAGTGAAAAAATCAAGATGGAAGAATATATTTGGATATATATATTTTATCCAAAATATATTCTTCTGTATATATTTTGTATGCATATACAATACATATATTTTGTATATCTTATATAAAATCGTATAAAAAGGAGAGGAGGGGGATATGTATGATTTGCTTTTTGTATGAAAAGAAACCCAGGAAGGAAGGATGTATTCAAAATGAATTGTATCACTTAAGACAAAAGGGTAGTGGGATAAGAAAAGAAATCAGGGAGAGAGATTTCTCTGGTATATCTTTTTATATAATCTTTACTTTTCAATAATGTTAGTACTTTCGCAGTCAAAAAATAAAAGCAAATCCATAAGGACCAGAGAAAAAAGGAAAATAGAACACAATCAGAAAAAAATGAAACTATATCTATATCAAATTAATAATATAACTATACAGAATAAAATTAAATCAAGTAAATGTTAAAAAAGATTTTATTTATTTATTTATTTATTTGAGAAAGTGAGCACAAGCAAGGGGAGGGGCAAAGGGAGAGGAAGAGAGAGAATCTCAAGCAGACTCCACCCTCCACCCTTCCCCCCCCCCACCCCACCCCACCTGCCCCTGGCACTGAGCATGGAGTCTGTCGCAGGGCTCATCTTAGGACCCTGAGATCATGACCTGAGCCAAAATCAAGAGTCAGTCACTTCATCGACTGAGCCAACCAGGTGTCCCCCAAGTAACTTTTAAATACAGTATTCTGTTGGTACCCTAAATAGAATATATTTTAAGGATAGAAATAACTGCCAAGAAATTGTGAAGTTTACTTGATTTGTTTGTTGTTAAAGGGGTATCACTGGAGCAATTCTGCAAATTTTTTTTGTATTATAAAATAGTCAGTGAATAAATGTGTTGACATTGTTGAGCAAGATACAAATAGGAAATTGAGGATGGAGAGGAAGATTCTTATATGTTGAATTAGAATTCAAGATATCAGTGTGGACTCTCATTCTCTATTCTTTCTCTATAGATAGAGAGACATAGATATATACATATATATATATATACACTTACATATATTTTTTTTGTGTATACACACACACACACACACACACACACACCACGTAGAGTCTAGAGGCAGTGAGGACTCCAGTAGCAATAAACATATCCTTGTAAATTGGAGCAAGGTAATTATGAGAAGAAGATAGAACATTTTGTTTTGCCACAAAATTAGAAAATTCATTAAAACTCATAGGCACAAGATTCAGGGGTTATTACAGTTAAAATATGGATGGATTTGAATTAAAAAAATAATCAAAAGAATTTATTATAAGATGTTAAATTTTTAAAATAATGTTAAGTTCCTAATTTTTTTTAAGTGGGGAAGGAAAGAAGGAATGGTCTTCTTTACAGAAGAATACCAGCTAATAAATCTAGAAGGAATTATAGAATTAGGAAATCACTGTTTTGGAACTCTCAGTGTAATAATTCATTCAGGCAAGAATTACCAATTGATGCTAAAACCATTGGGTAAAATGTTTTTGTTTAACAAGATATTCTTGAAGTCTTAAGTTATTGCCGCAAACATTACTAACCGCAAAGTGTAGAAAGACATCTTTTCATAAGAGAAAACCCAGAGATCAAATTTCACAGTAATAGGACAAACACACTATTTGCTTCCTAATGTGATGCATTGGAAAGAACATCATGTCACCTATGGAGTATTTTTGCCAGGAAAAAAATGCTTCAAACAGAATCTAATCATGAGGAAACAAGTCATATAAATCCTACTTATGGGTATGTACAAATTGTGGGACATCATGCAAAACAACTTGCCTGGATAGTTCAAAAATATCAATGTCACAAAGGAAATATGTAGATTAATTATTCTAGCTTAAAAGAATCTAAAAAGACATACAGTCAGTCAGTGATAGAATTAACACATCTATGCAGAGAGTACATAGCGAGCTTTGGGAGAAACATTTGATTGCTCATTTTTCTAATGCATCACAAGGATGTTTAACTTTGAAGTAAAGAAACTGTCTCTACTGTGACCACGCCTGTACTTAGCTAACTTTACCATTTAAAGTTTATCCTTTGTAACACCGACACTAGAGAACAAATTGCTGTTAGTCAGAGAACTCTTTCTTGCAAAGGATGGGCAAAAAAGCTCAAAATGGCTCAAAACTACTTGTTGGTTCACATGACTGGAAAGTCAAGGGTAGCTCTGGCTTGAATTCTGGGACTGAAATAATATCATCAACTCTGCCTTATCTCTGCTTCCCTCTGAAGTGATGGTCTCATTCAATGGGGCCAAGCAAGATAGCCATCGACTGCTTAAGATTCACGATGTCTCAGTTTAACAACAACCACAGAAACAGCTTCCCATCCAGGAGCGCAAATGCAAATACCAACACCACAGGACTCGACCTGGTATCAATCAGGTGCCTGATCATCAGACGGATCTGTGTTTTTCTGTATGTCTGTGTGTATGTGTATGCCGTTGAAAGGAGAGAGTTCTTTGGTCAAATAGAAGCTACTTTATATCCATCTCTATGATAAAGGGGAACTGTGACTGACAGCCCCACCAGCACCAGACAGAATTAGAAGGGGGTGGTTCCCCGAAAGAAGGGGTGTTAAGCAGTCAAAAACCTTGCAAATTTTCACTTCCTGATACTGAATTTTCAAGCACTACTCACATTACATAGGACTGGAAGTTTTTTGGTTTTGTTTCTAATTCTGACTCAAAAGACTGTTCAAGTTACTCCTTTTCTGAATTTCAGACTCCACTTTCCAATTGTTTTTACATATGTCTTATTTTATGTTTCCTTTCCAACTCAAGTTTACTTCTGAAAACATTTGGGGTCAGAAACACCTGGCCTTGAATTTCGGCTCTCCCATGTACTAACTGGATATCTTCTAGTGATTTACTTAACCCCTCTAAACTTTAGTTTTTCTAATCTATAATAGGATCTTACTTGTAAACATGTTTAACGAAGTGAAGTTGATCATGTAAAGATCTTAGCACATTATTGGTCACATAGGAAAGACTCCAAAAGGTTTATTATTAAGTATTACTATTATTAATCATAAAATTGCTCTTGGGAAGATGAAAATAGTTGCAAAAAGACCATAAATATTTTAAATATGACTATCTGTATAATTTATAACTTCTGGTGAGTCATCTCATTAAGTTTCACAAGTAATTTCCTTGTCATTTATTTATAGTTTTAAATATAAGAATGAGAAATCCAGAGAGGTACTATGTCTGAGACGTATTGTTGAGTAATATATCACAGTGGCATAAAGTGTCACATCCGTGTTTTAATTATAACAATATTCAATACATCAACCAAAACTTTGTAAGTGCTATGTGCTAGGCAATGTGCTTTATTTTACAAAAGGTCTGGATTAAGATCCAGCTTTTGTTAAATGGTAGGAGCACCATTGCAAATTCTGCTAACAATGAAATATTATGCAATTAGTGTAAAGGACGATTTGAGTGGATTGAAGGGTGAGCTGCATAATGAGAAGCTAATTACAGGGAGAGATCCTGGCTGCAGATATTTGCAGAATATTTCTTTGTTGACAAAATGCAGAGTATTTATGTAACATTTATGTGAATCATCTCATTTATAGAATGAAATGGTGAAGCAAAAGACTGTTATCTTAAATCAAGAGCAAGTATTCTCTGTGCCCATTATTTCATACTCAGATTTCATGTTCTTTCATAATCAACCAAAATATAAATGTTGATTTTGCCACCTGTGTACAAGTAGAGCTGAGAAAGATTAATATGAAATTATTTTTTCCCTGTAAGTATATGTAATTCGTGGACTCTTGATGAAGTGTTTTCTGACTCTTAAAGTTTTTGTAATAAACCACTTCTTGCCCATGAGACAAAATATAGAATCACAAACAGTAAAACAGCTTACACTTTCTACTCTGTATTTGATGACTCAATCCTTGCTCAGTGTGCCTATAATATCTCAAAAAGTATGATAAAGCAACACTCTCCCTCCCCTCCCAACTCCACCCGGTCCAACCACCAAGAAGCTAACGTAGTCACTAGAACCATCTGAACTCAACTCAGGAAAGTTGGACTAGAATAAACAGATCTTGAATACCAACAATGGAGGGACTATGAAACTCTGATGTTACTTTTGAAAAGTCTAGATCCTCATCAGATAGACTTAGAAGTTGATTGCTATGTGTAGGATTATAGCTGATTATTGTATATTCTAAACCAAAAATCAAGTCCCACATTTAACAATGGGACAGAAGATATGTAATCCAGGTTGCCCCAGAATATCTGATTTGAATGATCATGATAAATATACATAGGAAATGTAATAACTATAATAGAAATTTACTTTTTTGCAGAACTTTGCAGTTTGCAAATTGCCTTCACATATATTATTACCTTCAACATTACCTGGGGAGCACCTCAAGAGCAAAGATTTTCATTCATTCATGTTGTAACCTTCAGACCTCACCACACATTCCATGGGTGCCTTCTCACGAGTTCCGAGGCTATAGAAAGAGAGCCCCCCTTCCTCACAGGTCTGGGTCTTAACTCCACAATCCCTACTGTTAACTTCTAAATTTAATAATCCCAGTGTTTTCTCTTTTATTCCAGACATAGGGTTGAACCTACTTCCTGCAGTTACCACCTCTGTGGATCACTAGTTCTACCTATTTAAATTTTCAGTTCCCTAACTGACAATTCTTCCTATTAAACCCTGTTATATTAACTGGTGTGGTTTTTCTTTCTTGCCTGGATCCTGACTAGTAGAGGAAAGAGGATTGAAATAATGCCTGGAAGACTGGGTAAGTGTACTGGCTGAGTTCATCATGTTGAAAGCTTACCTGGAGGGGGCGCCTGGGGGGCTCAGTCACTTAAGCATCTGCCTTTGGCTCAGGTCATGACCTCAGGGTCCTGGGGTAGAGCCCCATGGCTCGTGCTCTCTCTCTCTCTCAAATAAATAAATAAAATCTTAAAAAGAAAAAAAGAAAAAAAGAAAAAAAAGCTTACCTATATACTTTATATCCAGATCTTTGTACAAACAAATGCTTTTTTTTTTTTTTTTAAATAGACTCTTCTGGGGTCTTGCTAGCATCAGCTTCCGCTTCCACTCCTCCAGCTGGTGAATGCATGAGGGATTCTTATAATCATAACTAGGAATTTTCCGATGCTGGCTTATTTTCTTGGAAATAGATGCCTTTGGCTTCAGTTTTTCCCATCTCATTTTATGAGTGACACAGCAAAGTGTTCTTGTTCTTGTGGTTGCTAGGAGAAAGAGAAATAAATGAAAAACTAAGACAAACTTATTTCCTTTAGTCCAGTCCCTTGATGGAAAGGAAAAGAAATACATAAAACCGATAGTCCTAGTCTGGTTATCAGCTGCACTGTAGGAGAAATGATCAGGTGAATTGGTTCTTAGCTTCTTAGTTTATTGGGCATTCTGAAGAAGCTTAGGTCTCTTTGTGTTGATATGGAACAATAATGTCCAACACTGGGGACTCTTTTAAAGAAAGTATTTCACAAATTCTGAAAAAAATCTTTCCGAGGAGTCGATTTCTAAAGCTAGCTGATTTCATTTGTTTTGACCTAAAAACAGGGAACTACTATAGAGACTAAGATATTGTACACCCTGTCTTTAAGAACCCAGTTTGGTTGCCTTCTAACTCATATTTACTGAATAATTCCCAAATCCCATCCATCGACAATCTCCTTGTCAAACCTGTGACAGATGGAAAGATAGTGTGGTCATTTTTATAGTCCTTCCTACAATATCCCTTCTTTCACCATTACAACCAATCGTTCTTTTTGGCAAGACTTTCCTTTTTACTGACATTTTCAAATAAAGTCTTAAAATACTTTCAAATCACTGCCTTCTAAAATGAGAATAAACCCCTGGAAATCAAATAAGTCCTTCATACCTCCAGTTCCAAGTCTAGCACTCTCTTGCTTTCATCCAAAAAGTTTCTCGATCACCTGCTAGGTGCCAGGCCATGTGTCACTGTGCCAAGCACTGGAAAAAGAGGCAACCCAGATCCAGAGGCTGTGCTGGAGGACATCACAGTTTCTTAAGATGGATAAAAATGTATAATACAAGATGGGATATGGGGACTAGCAAAAGAAGGAAACAAATAGAGAGCAATGAAAGTTCAGAAAAGGACAAGATTCATCTCCATTATGGAAGAGGTGACATTTGGCTCTAATTCATCATACAGCCAGGTGGCTGGCATGTTACCAGCAGCAGGATGGATTAGACCTTAATGAGTTAAGACTTGAATAAGATTTACCTGCTAGGGGCACCTGGGTGGTTCAGTCGGTTAAGCGTCTGCCTTCGGCTCAGGTCATGATCCTGGGGTCCTGGGATCGAGCCCCGCGTCGGGTTCCCTGCTCAGCGGGAAGCCTGCTTCTCCCTTTCCCACACCCCCTGCTTGTGTTCCTGCTCTCACTGTGTCTCTCTCTGTCAAATAAATAAAATCTTAAAAAAAAAAAAAGATTTACCTGCTAAATAGGAACCAAAACTTAGGGAAATGAACCTAGCCCTAGGTTCTTTTTTCTTTTTTCTTTAAAGATTTTATTTATTTATTTGTCAGAAAGGGAGAGAGAGAGAGATCACAAGCATGGGGGGCAGCAGAGGCAGAGGGAGAAGCAGACTCCCTGCTGAGCAAGGAGCCCGACGCAGGACTCCATCCCTGGAACCATGACCTCAGCCGAAGGCAGATGCTTAACTGAGCCACCCAGGCATCCCTGTAGGTTTTTTTTCTTAAAGTGTCATTCAGCGGTAACTCCATCAGAATTATCTGGATACTTCTAAAAATCTAGATTCCTAAGATCAATTCCCAGGGTTTCTGATTTATTAGCAGGTAAATGGGTGCAAAAATCTATTTAACATACACTGCAGATGATCCACATGAATTTCTAAATCCGAGAACCCTGATGCAGGAACTTGATGTCAGGCAGCAGGTGTTAGCGTCGAGGAGTAGCTGAAGTTAGGATCATCCACTACGGCAGGAGGACAACAGAGCACAGCACAGTGTCAGGAAACCCGGAGCAGACAAGACTGTAGATCCAGACAGGCCTGCAACAAGGCATCCTGTCCCCTTTTATATGGCCCCGGTTTGGGGGATGTAGAGTTTAGGACCCTGTTCTAGGTGAGAATATGGGGAGAAAGTCAACCAGAAAAAGCAACATAAAGCCCACGGTTTGTTCTAGGTAGTGTAGAAAAAACTTTGGGCATGGGAACACATACGCAGGACTGAGTTCCTGGAAATGGGGGACAAGGTGAAAGGCAAAAGCTGAGTTACCAGAAATACAAGCAGAAGCACATTTCCTTAAGTAAGTTTTAAATTCTGGGTTCATGATCAGAATCACCTAAGGAGTTTTATGATATGTGCTCCTAAGCCCCACCCTGAACCCTAGAAAATCAGAATCTTTTGGCATGGAGCCCAGAAATACGCCTTTTAATAGAAGCTCTTCTAGGTCATTCTGCTATTATTCGGGCTTGAGGAGCACTAAACAAAGACTCCTCAAGCTTCTCTTTTTTGACCACAACCATCACAGCTACCCCCACCAAAGGTCATGGCTGAGCTATCTTTGGACTCTAGTGGTCGATACTGAGAAGGAAAGAATCTGTGGACTGGCTGGCTGACATAGTGACTTCATGGTGGAGAAAATGTCAGCTTACAAGTTCTGTGGGGTTTGCAGCCAATAAGAGATTTCCAGCACAGGAAGTCATCAAAGCTTGTTGTTGTTTCATTTTGTAACAACATTTAAGATAGTTCTTTGGCACATCAATACTTAAAACAGTAAAAAAAAAAAAAAAAAAAGTTCTCCTGCTCCATCTCAACAAAGATCATTTTCAGGTATTACTGAGCTTTCTCCCTGTTTGAGACTTTTTTTCATGGAGTGACAACTGACAAAGAGCAGTGTTGAGTATGATGTTAACTTAAACCAAACGACACTGGCATTAGAATATTTGCTTTTTCCAAGGCTTCACACCACATGCTATTTTTTAAATGAATTTTACCTTTAATCTTAGTTTTAATTTTATCTCTACCAGAGACACAAATGACATCGATAAACCACCCAGAAGCAAAGTATGAGCTAGAAAGGAGGTAACCACGCTATGCTTCCTAGCAGATGAAACCTCTCTTCGTAAGGAAAAGAGCAGTAAAATCACAAGACAATTTGTTTCAAAAATCAGTAAATTTATGCTAAATAGTGTCCAATTCCATGAGGTGCCACCCAGTTGAAATGGAGCCAGGCCACCTGATTCCTTCTTCCACTGGTAAAGACCATGTTACAGAAACCAGCTGCCATGGATGTTGTTCAGAAAGCTGTCCCTGAAAAGAACTCTGGGCCATCTGTGCTTGCAGTTCTATTAATAGGATGTTCTCCAAACCATAGATCTTCATCCAGTAACCTCATATCAAGATCTTTTCCAACATGAGATTTGGAGAACATCACTGATGGGCGTTTCTTGTGATCCACTGGGAGGACATTTTTTTGAAGCAATCCTTTGAAGGAAAGAGGTGCGTGGGGTGTGGTGAGAACCAAACAAGACTATGAACTTGCCAAGTACAGAAGCCTATCTTTGCACCTTCATCTTGCTAGGGTCGGGCACCATGCCTGATAAGACAGTGTGTGTCGAATTATACCGAAGCACCTTGGAACTGCCAAGTATGGTGCAACAAATTTTACGAGGTTGTTTCATAATGGAAAAAAAAATGTAATTTTTATTGTCCTAATGAAAGATGAGAAGTCTTAGGCTCATCTGCTTAGTAACTTACTCAAGTTGATACAAATAGTGAGTGGCAAATCCAAGATGTACATACAGCTACTGACTTCACACCTCTATTTGGCAGTTGTCAGCCTTTTATGTTTTTTCTTTATCTTTTCTTTCTTCCCTGTTTTGTTTTTTGTTTTTGTTTTGGTTGTACTCTGGAACTTCAGCTGTCATTGTGATTTCTTTCTCCTAAGCAAAGCTCTGACACACATTTTCCATGGCTCTTGAGAGAAAGGTGAAATGACTAACACAATGAGACTGAAGTAACAATGAGATGACTTTCTAAATTTATTTTTAGGAAATAAAGAGACTTAAAACATGTGGAAATAATAACAGAGGATATGAAGCACCAGATACAGTCAAATAAGGCAAAAAAATATCTTTCACAAACTTAAGAGAAATTGTGAAATACACTAAAGGAAAGAATATTTATTATATTTAAATCTTTTTTTAAGACTTTTGCTATTGCCATTATTTTCTTTTCAAGACTCTAGTTAGTGGCTGCCAGAAGCATTGAAAGGGTACCTAAAGACACTGATGTGAAAGGTGGGAGTAGCATCACCAGACGTAATGTGCTGGTGAGGAAAGAGTGTAAGTAAGCGAAGGCAGCCCCTGACCATTTGTCCCTTATGCTACTGGTCCATTATGGCTCCACTCTTAAGAATATTTTCGGAGATACCTGGGTGGCTCAGTCCATTGAGGTTCTGACTCTTGATTTCAGCTCAAGTCATGATCTCATGGTTGTGGGATTGAGCCCCCTGTCAGGCTCCTTGCTCAGTGCAGAGTCTGCTTGAGATTCTCTGCCTCTCCCTCTGCCCCTCCCTCTAATTAGTGCTTTCTCTCTCTCAAATAAATAAATAAAATATTTAAAATAATAGAACAGCATCAAATATGAGACATGATTAATGGAGATAGAACTTATGAAGATAGAATTAATGAAGTTTTATATATATATATATATATATATATATATATATATATATATATATATATATATA
>NC_058410.1:14180943-14193479 GCF_002201575.2 Neomonachus schauinslandi | reverse complement strand
ATATATATATATATATATATATATATATATATATATATATATATATAATGGAAACCAGACTTGAAAATCTCCTAAGCAGACAAAACTATTCAAGCCACATAAAATTAAATCTAGCTTATTTCAAGAATGTAAGTTAAACTCAACTTAGATTATTTCTTGTGAATGCCTCTACGACTCATAAATGAAACAAGTCATCATCCTAAATTGGCATAAGATAATCACTCTTAACCAGTCCCCTGCCTTCTGGAAACTGGCATTGTAATCACCACTCATTGTAAAGGTTAAACAATGTCTCCATTTCCACTTCATAAGACATCCCCTGACATCGTGCTTCTGAACTTCACAACAGACTGGGTGTGAAGTTTCCCTGTGTGAGGTTTTTTTTTTTTTTCCTCACTCAGTAAGATATGCATATCAAGTAAAGTTCTCTGAATTTTCATTTGCCTATATATAATGTATATATATCTCATAACATAATACTATAATACCATATATAACATAATATATATTATATTTATAGTATTGGTATACAATTATATATTTATATGTAACATATAACAATACTGCTAAGAACAGGAGAAGTAAGAGAGGAGGTTATTAAAATATGTATAAAAAATCTGATACAGAAGCTGGGATACAAATCAAGTGAACAAATAGTCTAAAAACACAGTTTATTCAGTCATGTATTCATCTGCCAGATAGTGATAAATGTTAGAGGCAAAATGAGGTTCAGTATCTTTTCAACCCTAGATATTCTTCTGGTTCAGTGAAGAAGATGTAAGTGTTCAACATGCCTTATATTGGCAGAAGAATTAGAAAAGACTCCTAACAGTAGGTAAATGAATATGTAAAATTGGAACTTTGACAAATGAGAATCCTTGATGTACATTTTGAAGAGTAAACACACACATACACAAATACACAAAATACACACAAAAAAGGAGAAATTAGGAAACATGGAGAAAATAAAGGATTTAAAAGTTTATTTTAAAGATTTTATTTATTGATTTATTTATTTGACAGAGCGAGACACCGCGAGAGAGGGAACACAAGCAGGGGGAGTGGGGGAGGGAGAAGCAGGCTTCCCGCCCAGCAGGGAGCCCGATGCGGGGCTCGATGCGGGGCTCGATCCCAGGACTCTGGGATCATGACCCGAGCCGAAGGCAGACACGTAACGACTGAGCCACCCAGGCACCCCTAAAAGTTCATTTTAAAACACAGGATAAGAGTGATCAAACTGGGGCCAAATTTCGGTTTAGTACCTATGCATTACCACCACAATGCAAGGAGCACTGTGGTCCCCTGAGGAAAGCCATCCCATAGCCCTCTAGAGGCCACTTAGAACCTCGTTCCATGCTGGTCAGTACAAGATGAATTTGTGGTTTTGCTTTGTTTTGTCAATATTAAAATTGAGAACAGCAATTGAGGTACCTGTTTCTAATTCCTTCTAATTCTCATTTCTAATGCAGAAATACTGTGTAGAAGAGAAAGACTTTCCAAAGATGGCAAAAGAGACCCTGCAAAGACAGCATTGCAAAGTGACAGCCAAGAGGAGAATAATGTCCTCAGATGTTAAAAGAATTAAGAAATAACAAAGGAAATGTTCACTTAACAACAACATCAAAAAAGGAGACATTGTATCAGTGACATGGAGGGTGGAGGAAAGAGGGAAAATGCCTCCAAATCATGTGGGCGGTTTTACAACACCACACCACACACACACACAGACACACACACACGCACACACACACACTCAGGCACCAAGAATCTGATGTGTTCACTAGAGTGACATCTCCCGGGATTGAGAATCAGGGTCCTAATGAGCCACTGTTGTAACTAACGGGAAGTGTGCGAGAGACTATATACAGACATTAAAAAAATCATAAAAGGAGTGCAAGTAACAGAACATCAAGGCAAACAGACATGCCAGGATGGGGAGGTCGGGCTAGGATTGCCTTTTGCCCCAGCAAAGTGTCAACATCAAGGAAGTTGAGTCTCTAGAGGGATGTCATTCTGCCTGTTTCAAGGACCTGTCAATGGGCTGTAGATAGTAAGGAAATTTAATAATTTTTCTTCTGCCTTTGTTTCCCACATCAGGGGTTAATTTTTATTTACTGGTGGAAACCATAAACTATAGGAACCTTTTTGTTTTAGCATGTTGTTAGGAAAAAGAAATTCAACCAAGTAAATTTGAAGATCTAATTGGCTTTATTAAGCAACTCATGGATCAGCACCATCCCATCTAGCAAGTAGAGAGATACTCCAAGGAGTCCTAGGAAATGGAAGGTTTTTATTGGAAGAAGGTTGGAGCAAGAAGTTATTAGCAAAACAAAAGAAAGGATAGTTTCAGGCCAGGATATCTTTTGTCTGGGATATCTTTTTATCATGAAGATGACCTCGGTAGTTCTGATCAGGAAATTGACTTTTAAAAGGTTACATTCCTGGAATAGGATGAAACAGTAATTAAGCCTGGGTTTGTTGTTGGGGAAAAATGATGCCAGTTGGGCTTGTTATCTTTTAACAATGTCTACACTATGGGCTTATTTCTTTACCACCTGAGATATTCTAAATGTGTGTCTTTCATTAGGTCCTGTTCTTTCAAAGTAAAAACAAGGTGAGTGTTAATATTTCATATTAGGAAAAAAAAGAACACCAAATTTTTAATGAACAGCATACTCATCTTTGGACTCTGCTGAAATCACCTGCATGTATTTTTTTTAAACTGCCAACATTGCTTTAGATTTTATTTTCCCAACTACTGGTTCCCCGCCCCGCCCTTGAATAAATCATTTAGGGAGAATGGATAGTTTCATGTTTAAGGCTTAGCGGATCCTTTGATAACTCATGAGGATGACAGAACCTTGCTTCCAGTTCACTTCTGACCTCCCGGCCTCCCCAAATTTGCACAAACACACGCTTCAGTGACCTTCGGAATTGTGAAAGTTCATGAATCATCACTATAAGGAAATTGGACTAAGGCAGCTCTGCACACTAGTTTTCAGTCCACTTCTCTTGGCTCACACTTAAGCAGTGAAGGTATGTATAGATCCAGATAATTTATCAAGTCAAGTAAAACATTCCTGTGATTTAGCAGCTAGAGTAAGCAACGATTTAAAATTCTATGCAGCTCACAAAGATCAAGAGTATGACTTATTTGAAATTGCTTGTATAAAAAAAATCAGTTTCCAAAATCTATTGTACCTTTGCCACTCAAAATGAAGATTCATATGATATATTGCACTCCTACACAGACGAATACTTCAAGATTGCCTTTCCATAATTACTTCTTTGGCCTCCATCATTAATTATAGATGTCCTTTCCTAGATGCCATTTGTCCATTACTTTAGCCTGCAAAGACAGGGATTACCTGACCCTCCATGGGAAATGACTTATTTAATTTGAATCAGTTGGGAAAATAGTTGGGCTTTAGGTTAATGAAGATGATGGTTCTGAAAAAAAATTGAGGAAAATGCCTCTGTTACTCAAGTATATTTTATCCCATATGAAGTAACAATAATATTATTTGTTCATAAGAGGAGCAACCTAGAAGTTTTTCCAAATTACTGATATATTAACTGATATAAGAAATAAGATGAATACTGATGTGGAAATGTTGGGGTTTGGAGCAAATGGTCAAGAAAGAGTTCTTGAGATGTCTTCGGTGCAAAAAGGTGGATTTATTAAAGCACAGGGACAGGATCTATGGGCAGAAAAAGGTGCACTGGGGTTGTGATGGGTGACTGATTATATACTTTCAAGTTGGGGGGGGTGGGGTTAGGGACAGCACAACCCTCCAAGGTATTTTAGAAACAAGGTTTCCAGGACCCTGAGGGGGTTAGCTATTTTTAGGAAAATGTCCTTTATTACTCTTAAGTAAAACCTCAGTCATGAGACCCCTCAGATGTGTGTCAGTGGGCTAGATGCTTGGGGGGTGATTGCCCACATATATCTTGAGGAGGGATAGAGACAAAGCAAGTTTCCAAAGGAATTTCTGTATGTTTAAAGTAGACTCACAGGATCCTGGGGGGTTTGGGACAATGTTAAGATTGTCTTTTGCTCTTAGCAAAGTGTCAACGTTGAGACAGCTGAGCTCCCAGAGGAACGTCACTCTGCCTGTTTCAAGGACTTGTCAATGGGCTGTAAGTAATAAGGAAATTTAATTTTTTTCTATTGCCTTGTTCCCCACATCAAATACCTTAAAATGTCAGTTCAGAAATTTTCTATAGTTTTCTCTGCACATAAATAGCATCCCTCAAGTCCCTACTCCAGTATCATCTCTGTGAGGGCTTTGTAAATGTCAGAGCATCCTCAGCACATGGAGGGGGCTCTCTCCCTTGAGCCTCATTGGACACATCTGTTAAAAAGAAACAACAGGCCCCAAATGGAGTCACTTGTGCTAAGCTCCATCAAGACTTAATGCCTAATCTAATTGCAGTTTCAGCCTCTCCTAGGAGTGGAGTTTTAAACCAATCAGTCTTGAATTTCCTGATCAGCACTTAGTGAAGTAATCTTCATGATGAGACCTCCTGTCCTTCCCCCTAAGGGAAGGTGACCCTGCCTGAAACTATCCTTTCTTTTCTTTTTTTAATAACCTCCTTGTCCCATTTTCCATCTGCCTATAAAGACCTTTCAATTGTACGACTCCCCGGGTGCTCCCTCCTATTTGCTAGATGGGATGTTGTTGCCCAGTTCATGAATCATCGATAAAGCCAATTTGATCTTTAAGTTTACTCAGCTGAATTTTGTTTTTTAAACCTCTAAGCCAATCTTGTTGCATTTAGTTTGTAGAATGGCAAATTTAGGATCCATGTCAGTAGTAGGAACTGGACCCCTAAATCCTGGAGGATGACAGTTGTGCTGGACCTATCACTTCACAGGTCCTAGTATAGGAGCTGGATAGGGTAGGTGTAGAGGCTGCTTTTAGGCAACAGGCATGAGCAATGTAAACCTGGAAAGTAAAAAGGCCCACAGTGACCACCGGGGCTGAATGCAAACAGGCTCATTAGGCGACCCACCTCAAAATATCCATAAACCCTAGCTGACCAATGGGCTACTTACAAGTAGGCACAGGTACCAAAAAAGGAAAATTCCATACGTTGTCATACCTCCTCACCTCCCCTTCTTAACAACAGCCCCCCGACCCTGCCCACCCCACCACTGCCTCCTGGCAGACAGTCTCTCATTTACTGCCCTACCCACTGCTCCCTTGCAGTGTGTTCAATAAATTTCTATCTCCTCTGTTCTGTCTTGGGTTAATCCTTTCACTGCCCATGCTACTGGCCTCCACCCGATCAGGTCATCCCACGGTAGGTGCTCAATATTTTCTTATAATAAATCAAGTGTACTAAATCTGTGACTTGCCGTTAGATACAAAGGCTTGCTTTTTTTTTTTTTTCCCATACAAAACACCCATTAATGGTGAAGTTGAAGGTAAAAAAAAAATCCTAAATTTAGTAAATTATTCTAATGGATCATTTGCTGAATAAAGTATGAAGAATGTTATGAGTGTTTTTTGTCAGTGTTCAAGTAGGGGAATGGTCCTATGCCTGAGGAAAATGCCATTGAGAAGCTTCTTAAAGGCTTTGGGTTCCTGAGTTGCCTCTCCCTTAGACTTCCCAGAATCCTCAGGACAAGAAGATGTACTCTCCGCTAGCACCATTAGAGTTAACAGAACACTGTGCTTGGGCACCTGGGTGGCTCAGTTGGTTAAGCGACTGCCTTCGGCTCAGGTCATGATCCTGGAGTCCCGGGATCGAGTCCCGCATCGGACTCCCTGCTCGGCAGGGAGTCTGCTTCTCCCTCTGACCCTCCCCCCTCTCATGTGCTTGCTCTCTCTCATTCTCTCTCTCTCAAATAAATAAATAAAATCTTTAAAAAAAAAAAAAAGAACACTGTGCTGGGATTGATTTGACAAGTGCATTCTAAACTGCCCTAAGTTTCAGTTATGTTAGTGGAAAAAGAAAAGAAAGCCTTCATAGAACATTGGAGACTATGGACTAAAATTCAAAAGATTACTTCACTCAGTGAAATGTAAATTATATTATTGTCCCTTGCCCTGAGCTCATCCTTGCTTAAGACATATTATATATTGTGATGTTAGTATTCACAAGACTGTCAGCTGGTAACTTCTGCATGAGTTGTTTGCATCAAGTACAATGACAAATGCAATTTCACTGTCTTTTTTTGTTAAAAAGCTAATGCACAGGGGGCACCTGGGTGGCTCAGGCGGTTGGACTGCAGACACTTGACTTCAGCTCAGGTCATGATCTCAGGGTCCTGAGACATAGTTATGTGGGGCTCCACATTCAGCAAAGAGTGTGCTTTAGGATTCTCTCTCCCTCTGCCCCTTCCCCCCTCTAAAATAAATAAATAAATCTTAAAAAAAAAAAAAAGCTGATGCCCAGGCAATCAGGCAATAAATCAAACAAATCACTGCATTGTCATCATCAGACCAAATTGTTCATATGTGGATGGAATAAATTCTTTCATTATTCCAAATATTTTACAAATATTTAATTCTGGATCGTAAAAAAAAAATGACTATGTTCAACTTATTCTTATTCTTTCATTCTTGATTCTGTCATTCTGACCAATTTTAGAAAAGCAGAAAAACGATTTCCTATCACATTTCAAATAGCCCACAGGATTCAGTTCTCCAACAAAAACTCCCAAATCATTGTTAAAACTATATCCAACAGAAACAGACAAAATTAATCAGAGAAACAATAGTCAAACCTATAATCTAACAAACTTTTCTTTATTCTTAGATAACTCTTTATTAAGTGAATTGTTCTGTTTGTGCCGTATTGGTCTACACACTAAATCTGTTTAGAAGGAAGCTTGGAATTTTACCTCCAAGAATGGACTAATTAGATGTTAGATAATACAATGGAAATTATTATCACCAGGGTCTCTGGAGACAGTAAATATAACTGTGTAAGGATTTCCAGCTTTATAATGGTGGCAAGGATGCTTCAGTTGTGGGAAGAAGAAACTCCACTCTCTGTCCTTCCACCATCCAAAAAACATATGCAGTAAGAAATAATGGTGAATAAAAGGAAGGAAGAGTTAAGTAAAAGAAGGATTCCTTCACCTTAATGGATTTACATAGTCTTCATATGGGGTTAAATCTATTCAATATATTGCTTGTTAAGAAACTAATGTTTAGAGTGGATAAACTTGTTTTAGACTTTACTATGTATTATTTTAAGACATCTCAGAAAAGAAAATGACAAATCCTAATTCAACCGAGTTAATAAACATCAAATTTACAAGTCACTCCTGTGGGAACCTTGAGTAGTCACAGCTCCAAAGTCTGTCCAAACGGAAGGACAGAATATATGCAAGACAGCATAGCCAAAAAAAGTTCTCTCTAGGAAACAAAGCTGAAGAGGAGAAAATGGAATTTCCAAAGGGCATCTGATTAAATGAAAGGAGCCAGGGCAGACAGAAGCACACAGGATAACATAATGGTTATTTTGATCCAGTGAGTATTGACCACAGAGAGAAAAGGCCTTTACATTGTTACGCTTACTCCTATCCGACAAAGTCTAAAGGTTTCTAGGTCACCATGTACCCAGTTTTATCAAAGTCACTTTCAGATGTCACATAACTATATAATTTATCTTTTGGCTGAAGTTAATCAAATAAACTAGGAGGTCTTTGAGGACCAGGTTGACTGTGACCTGGATGTATTCATTCTCCATAGCTTGTTCAATGAGGGAACTATTCAGTCTTAGGCAGTCTTAAAAATAACAGAAGGAACATTTTTGCCAGAACCTATACATTAGTTGGGGGTGGGAGGGAATAACCATTTTCAGATGGCTTTTCTTTCCAACACTTGATTACACTCATTATGTTTTGATGTTAGACTTTCAAGCTGGCCAACATTTATAGGGACGAGAAAAGAAAAGCTACAATGACTGGTTACAAACCCCACTGACTGAGAGGGAAGAATAATGTATAAAAATATGGTGAAATCCACACATTTATATTAAGGCATTAGGGATATCCAACTCGGATCTGGAGGATCAAAGATAAATTGTCCTGAGTGTCAAGATTTATGGGGAAGCCCTCCCCATCAGACTACAACAAATGATGATATCTGGAAAAATCATTCCCTGCATAATTTGACCAAAAAAATAGATGAATGACTTAAAAAACAAGTTCTTCCTTTTTTAGTGTCATCTGTGCATTATTAATGATTCACTCAAACTACTGAGTTTAAGATGAGTAACATTTAGATTAAATTATGTGAACATAATATATTTGATTACAATTATCCACTTGTTTATCTTGGTTTGTGCTTAATCTCCTAAGACTTCATTTAGACAGTATCAGAAATGTTTAATCATTCATGAATAAATTGTGTTTTTAATTTTTTAAACTTTTCTCAAAGCTATACATGCACATACTGAGTCAAACAGCCCTACAAAGTTATTCAAGCACGTATTTTAAGCAGTCAAATAGTTCCACATGGCTTACCAAGGAAACAGTTCCCTTACACTGCTCACCTCCATCTCACCCTCCAGGCAACAATTTTAATTCTTTTGGTTTTTACCTCTGTGTAATCTATTGAGACCAGCCATCCCTAAATTTTCCATTTTAGGCATAATCTATGAATTTGGCACTATGAAAGCTGAGGACTTACTTCTTTTTCTCTACCACTACCTGCAGGCATGCTTCTTATTTCTCCATTCTCCCAATATTGTACATCAACATTGTGGCTGGTTAGCTATTTAGTACCAAGCCATGCAGTATACTATGATGACTTGTAATTTTTTTCTCCCTGGAATCTTCTACTATTTGGTTGCTTGGTTTTCTATGTACTTATAATTAATTCAACTCTCATATGTCCCCTATTTGTGTAACTCTTGTGTCATTAAGTTGAAACACTTAGATATATTCTATTAATTTCATCTTTTGGAGGAAGTTTCCTGAAGCCTCTTGACCTAGTCCCATATGAATTGCTTTCCCTCTGGGTCTGCTGCCCAGGTCATCATCCTAAGAGCTTTTGGACCATAATCCTGGGGACTCCCTGAATGTCTCTTATGTATTTCATGTCTCTTTTTCTTCCTCTCTGGATGTCTTCTCATTTTAGTGGAATCTATCTTCCAGTAGCTTCTATATAAAGGATGCATGGACCTTGATTCATTGTTGCCATGCTTCAAGTATTTCTATGAGAAATCAATTCCATTTCATCTCATCATTTTAAACTGTTTTCTTTTTTCTTGTTAGTGATTAGATAAATGTTCCAAAATACCACAATGATATACTCCTATTTGTTTCATTTATTTTATAGGGCATCTCTGTGAATATTTTGAATATGGAAACTTAGGTTATTCAGGTCTGGAAATTTTTCTTGAATTATCTTTGACAATTTCTCCTTTTGTTTTCTTTATTCTCTCTTTCTAATTTCCTATTTTATGGAAGTTTGTCCTCCAGAGCTAATCCTCTAGTTTTTGTATCCTTTTGTTCCTTTTTAACATATTTGCCTTTTTATCTATTTTGTGGGATATTACTTTATCTTTTAAAATTTTTTACTGTTTTTCATCTCTGCTGTTATATATTTAATTCCCGTGAACGCATCTTATTCTCTGACTGTTCTTTGTGTAGAACTTCATTCTTGCTCCATGGATACTTTATCTTTCTTTTTGTTTTCCTACTCTTTTCCATCATTTTTTTTTCAAATTGTTTTAGTTTATGTTCTGTTTTTGTTGCTGATGTTGGTTTTGAGACAGTGGTTTCCTATTGTTTGTTTAGTTTTGTCTTTATCACATGGGGCTTCAAAGCTGTCTGGTGAGTCTGGGTTGTCAAGTCGTACATAAATGTAGAACAAAAAGAGCCGCTTGGAAGTTTGCACAAGAATGGAACTTTCCCCAGTGAATTTCACTTGGAGATCTGTGCTGTGGTGGAAGGAAGTCTTGAGGGGAATTAGAAGTCTGTGCGAGACACCTACCTCACAGGAGACCTGTGCAGTCTCTACAGGTAAGGACACACTAACTTTCTAGAACAGGAGAGAAGAGGATGCGCCTACTGGCAAAGATGGCTTGCCAGAATTTAGGGTTTGATTATCTAAGCTTCATCAGAATCTGCTCTTATTTTATCATCCCAAGTTTTCGGAAATCTAATCTTTCATAATCGATGCCCTAATGTTAACCTAAAAGACTCAGTGAGAGTGGGGATTCATCTTGCATTATTATTTAACCAACTCCAGGATTAGATTTTGAGTTTGGTTTTCAGAAATCCTAATCCTGCATATAAACAGGTTTGGGGGATGGTGAACTCAGGTTCCCTTTCAAGTGGTATAGTTTAGGGGATAGTAGAGAAAGTGAATAAATGGGTAATATAAGGACATAACAGCAAAGATTACAGGGCATTTGCTTCATGGTTAAAATACATGTTACACTTGTTTCAAAAACTTTTAAGGACATTCATATTTATATGAATTTACACCTAGATCTTACACTTTTTGTATAACTGATAAAGACAATGGCTTCAGTTAATATAGGAAGTGCATTTAAATTCTGAACAAATTTTGCCAAATTTTGATGAACTGCTGTATAGTCTGTGTTTCCAAACAAAATTTAAATTTCTTCTTAGTAATGATCCAATAACTTCTTATTCTTCTGAAAATCTTTTCCTGCTTGATTTAAACTCTGATCTTTTTCCATTTGCTTCATTATTTCGTATATTTTACCTGTCATAATCCCTGGATAGACACATTGGCCTTTACTACACACCCTCCCACAGTGTCTCCTAAAAAGATCTTGAAGACAGTTAATTATTCAGGTAAATGCATCTGTAATAAAGTCCTTGAGATCTTTTATTGATTTGAATCAAATGTTGAAATTTGGGGGGGCGTCTGCATGGCTCAGTCAGTTAAGCATCTGACTCTTAATTTCAGCTCAGGTCATGACCTCAGGGTCATGAGGTTGGGCTCCAAGCTCAGCAGGGAGTCTGCTTAAGATTCTTTCCCTCTCTCTCTGTCCCTCTCCCTGCTCATGCTCTCTCTCTGTCTCTCTCTCTCCCTCTAAAATAAATAAATAAATATTTAAAAACAAAAACAAAAACAAAAAACCCAAATGCTGAAATTTTCTATTCTGGCCAAACAAATGTTTGGTGAGATGGGAGATAAGATCTGCATGTATAATTCTTAAATAGTTTAAAATTAAAATTTCTGATTTTTGTTATTAATTAATTAATTCTAATTAATGTTAATTTCTTCTTTGGGGAAATGAAATACAGAATTATCAGACACCAGAACCATAATAAAATTCATTCAGCATCTATTACTGTGCTCCTTAAGTTTCCACTTGAAAGTTCATTTAAAAGTCATGATAGATTGCTTTTTTTTCTCTTTTGATAAATTGCTTTTTAATGCATCTGTGAGAAAATTAAAATTCAATTAGTGTTTAAATTGTACATGACCATTAAACTATGGGTTCAGCTCTAGAGAGATTCATCTGAGTTTATCATTACGCATGCCTTCTGTTGTGGTCATTATCCTTGGAGCAAGGACTTTTCCTGCACTCGTCTGTTGCTGAACGTGAAGTGCCTGCCCCAGCTTCACCACTCCCTGAACACATATGAAAGGAAGGAAGGCAGGAAGTATTTCCCTCTTATGCAGATTTTTCTCAGAATATGGTGAGTTTTTGCCAACGTAATAGTGAACATTCATAAAGTGTTTTCAAGTTTATCAGTGTATTTCCATGCACATTTTTAAATATAAATTTTATCATAACTTTTTTAACAAAATAGAACACTGATTTATTAATTTATTCTTAAAATATAACTATTACATGGGCCAAAATATTTAGAGTCAGTCAGTGCATTCTCTTCTCTACAGCACAGTTTCCATGGGAATGGAGATTATAATCAGAAGGTGATTAAATAAACCTGGGGATAGAACAAGGGGCATGAACTGGATGGTTTTCTTTCCTATTGCCAGCCAGCTGGGAAAGCGGTGCATCCACTTCCGCTGGAGGGATGGAGCTACTGAGCCAACATCCATGTTGGTCCACAGGCACCTTTTCTCCTGGATTGTGCCTCTGTCATACCTCTTCCCAATATTCCTATTTCAAAATTGACTACCCCCCTTCTGTTATCAGAATCTTTAACTTTAGCACGCTGTGAATTGTGTAAGACTGATGAATCACAGACCTGTACCCCTAAACAAATAATACATTATATGTTAATAAAAATAATAATAATACTATTGATTAGGCTGCAGTCTAGTACTCTCTTCAAACTTTTACCCTGGAAGACACTTTTTCTCTTGTGATATCTGTCTATATCTGAGCTCATCCATTGTGTGTTGCTTTTATTAGTGTAACTCAGTTGTGAAGTGGCCTCTGCTACTTCTAAGAGCACTTGCATTATAGTATCTGTGGTGGTTTGTACCCAAGAATACCTGCATTTTAAATATATTAACACATATTTCAACAAGGACTCATTGTCTGGCACTCTCCTGAGCACTTCATGTGTATTTTCTTTCTTTCTTTCTTTCTTTCTTTCTTTCTTTCTTTCTTTCTTT